>NW_019396200.1:228183-289201 GCF_000591075.1 Eurytemora carolleeae
AGGGGGGCCCCCCCCCCCCTAGATCAAATGTGCCAACTCCACCATCCCCATTAACCGGTATGTTAGAAATTCTTAGCATTTAGTTCTTCTCATGATAACTCTTCAATAAGAGGAGTTATGTTTGAAACGTACGTGAACCAGTACAAAGTTATGTACACATAAATTCAGCCTGCTTATAAAAAGTCTCATCAATTTTTAAGACAGTGTCAACTTTGAAGTGTCGCAACGCCTTGGGCATTGATTTTACCGCTAACTCACTTATGTCTGTACATGAACTTTTAGCACTGTAGAGCACTTGTTGTTAGCTTCGGTTTTTAAGAAGAAATTGACAAAATTATTATCAAATTTTGCTTGAGAGCTTTAGACCTTTAGATCACAGTGTATTTGGATCAGAGGTTTCATACCTTCATTTTACTCTGGTACTCTTAACTATCCAATGGACCAATACCTGTGAAAATCGTCTCCATCCTTGAATGTAAAGTCCAACTGTTGAACAAGTTCTCCGCCCACCCTAGTCTTCCCACTTCCTGACACGCCCATTAGTACTATATTCACCATTCTACAGTGGTAACAATATTTAAAATTCTGTAATTTTTTACATTTTAAAACATTCAAGCACACGTTATGTAACTCACAGTATAAGAATAAAACTAACTACAGGGTTACCTAAAAAGGATGATATTTTAGCGCCGAAATTGTACTGAATTTGTGCGGTCTATCTCCTTACATTCATTCTTCAACTGTAAACTTGTCTTTCTTTGCCGAAGCATTTTAAACGCCTTTAAAGACTATATTTTAACAAGACTTAATTAACCTTGAGATCGTCACCATAAGAGTTTCCGGTCGTCTTTACAGTCTCATCCTTTTGAGTAAGCCTGTAATTATAGTTCTTACTATTCTAAAACATAAGATTTTGCTTGCGCTCCTTGCTAACCAACAATCAGGTAAAGGAAAGAGAATTGAAATTGGATAAAACGTAAAAGGTGAAAATGACAGGATTTTAAATCTCAACCAATAAAAAAACTTTTAATAGTCTAAATATATAATTTCATATTTCGAAGGATATATTCTGTTTTTAGCATTAATCATAAACTTGAAATCTAATTTTGAATGTTTGAGTGTTTACATTTAATATGAACTACTGAGGAAAACTAGAGAGTGTTTATCTATTAGATAACACATGCATATCTTGTTCAAATTAACCCTAACAAATCAGGAGTGGGGGGAGGAGGCCGGGGATGAATAATATTGCAACGTGAATTCTTATTCTTAAGAAAAAGTAGTGCGATTCAAATTCATGGACGAAAAAAATTAAATTTGAAATAAAAAGATTGTAAATAAAAGCTCTTAGCACATTAAAACCGAAAGGAGTTTAAAGAAAAATAATGCAAGAGAATTAGGTCTATATTAATAAAACTAACCCAACATTAATAAAAAACTGAAACCCGCACTTGCATTAATTGAGGGGATTTAAAACGCAAAACAGGAAGGATATTTAACTGTTTTAAATCAATGATTTACAAAAAATACAACAATGCACATAGTAATCTATTAGTACACCAATAGCGATCCTTCAAATTGCTAATTTAAGATTAGATTGAGGTCTGTGAAAATTGCAGCAATTATCTAGCTCACCTTGTCAAGATCTACAAATCGCTTCTAGAAAATCCACCGAAATAAACGCCAGAACTTCCCATTTCTTCTTTCCTGAATCTTGACACATTGCTACATGCATTGTTTCTAATTCTCACATAAACACATTAAATACAAGGTTACGATTAAACATATTGTCTTAAAAGTTATGCGGTTTCGGTAATTTAATCAAGGTCAAAGATTTTATTAAATAAAACTAAGTTAAAATCACAAAACAAACAGAGAAACCAGAGAAAAATTTACAATGAAGTACATAATTACACAATGATAGCACCAATAGTTCAATCGTAATTAAAGCTTTTCTTTCGATACACGGGTCACTTAAACAAGTTTTAAGGGTTTTAGCACGCGGGTTGAAAACACAAATATTGCGTAAAACTTATGATATAATCGCCCTAAATTTAAAAATACACATGAAAAAATTATAGCTTTATTATAAATTTTATAATATGGCTTAAATAGCTTACATGCACACTAAATATATACTAGCAGCAAATGGACGGATTGGATGCTATGGCACAATCTTAAGAATTAGAATGAATATTTATTTTGTTACATGTTACATGTGATGAAATAAAAAATATATTATTTGTTTTCAATTTATCGACTCTTCCCAATCCTAACATATTGTTGAAAATCTACTTAAGATGACGCTCCGGTCTATTTCGGTTTTTATTCGTTAAAGAGCTGCTTTTTAAGATGCTCCTTCTTATTCTTGGCTTAGTGTGATACAGAGCTGCTTAAAAGAATGTTCCGTGGTTTTCTTGTTTTTGTTTAATTGATAGCTGCTTGAAATGATGCTTCGTCCTGCCCTTGTGTTTTGTTTGATAAATTAGATAGCTGCTGAAAATGATGCTCATTTATATTTTTGGTTTAGTTTTAAACAGTTTCCTCCTATTCCTGTTTTATTAATAGTTGGGTGCTCAAAATATTGCTCCGTCCTATCCTAGTTTTATTTTGATATAGCGCTGCTTAAAATGATGCTTCGTGATTTTCTTGTTTTTGAGCTGCTTTTAAAAATGCTCCGTCTTATTCTTGTTTTTGTTTGATAGAGAGCTGCTTAAAATGATGCTCGGTCCTATCCTGTTCCATCTTCACATGACGAGGAACATCACTGATAAGAGTATCGAGGCCTAGGAATATACAGAGCAGAATGTGCTCCACCAGGACCCAGAACAAGAACCAGGACAGGTCGGAGGAGAACCAGGAAACCTCGGTCCTACTCTTCAAGTCAAGGGACAGCAAGCAGCAGTTCGTCAAAACACTCAGCATACCTGATATAATAATATTCACTATTTTTATTCCAAAATATGGTAGGACAGGTTAAATAATAGAATAAGAAGATTTTGCCAGAAAAGTGAACTTTAACAAATTGTGATAGACAATATAATCGTCTATTCGATCAGAGCTGGGATCTCTTGTTTTGTGGATATCGAGTTAAATGCTTGATTTCGATCTTTTGTTAATCTGCAGATTATTCGATATGCCGCATGGTAATCGAACCCAGTCAGAACAGAAGAATGAAGGAATCTTTGATCATAGGAAAAATAACTTAAATGAAAAGATGAAACATTTATCTTCGAATTAAAAGTGTCCATATAGTAGATATCGAGATCAAGCGATCGGGATTAGCAGTATCCAACACAAATTTCCCAGCTCGGTTTAAATCTTTTTGTAAAAAATTTATCCTAATACAAAACCGTACTCAGGGAGGGGGGCTATGGGGGCTAGAAGCCATCTCCTCAATCAGTGAAAATTAAGGATTTTCAGGTTTTTTTTTGTTACCCAACGGGTGCCGACTGCTGCCCCCCCCCAATGAAAACTCCTGAATATGCCCCTGAATATCCGACCTATAAGTTTGAAGGCGGTGTACCAGGCTCCAATATCCCTAACAGATACAGGCCGAGGTTTACGGGTCAACCTACACATCTTGTACCTGGACAAGAAAATGATCAAATATCAATAATTAACTTTATTTTATAGCTGGCCAAACCGTGCTACTCAAAATCAGATATAAAAAATCTAAAATCTTACAAATTCCCACTTTGGTAACAAAGGATAGATGGCATAGCTATCAGATTTATCAATTTGACGCGGGAGGCCAGTTTTGCGGAGTGTTGGACGATCTTTAAAAAGAATCCAAGAAACGTTGAAAACCGAAAAATTTTGAGATGTAAAAATGTTAAATTCGCCCATTCGTCTGATACAGGACACATCTACGCAGGAGTTCATTTTTTTGCCGAGGGATGATTATTTTTGGAATTTGAAAAATAGGTTGAATGAAGACAATCACTATACACTACACAGACAACTGCAATGTAACCGCGAAATTTTAAGACTAATGGGCAATGGCAACAGCAAGTTTTTCTGCTACCATGCTAGATATAAAATAATAGAAATGTTTCGACTTGAAAACCTTATTACCTGTCCGCCCAGAGTTCTGTAATATTATTAGATAATGCTAAGACAGCAGCGAGGGGATAAACAGCTGAGAATAGGAACACGTGACCAAACTGGAGCCAGAGCTCCATAAAGTCATCATGGAGGGAGTCCAGATGGTCAGCTCCAATATCCTGGAGCACTGGCTGGATTCTTGGATCTTCCGAGCTTAACTCTTCAATGTTTTTAACGTTTCTACAATTACAAAAATATAAATTAATAAAACACAAATTTCCAAATATTTGCTAACCTCTCAATGATCTTCTGCTTAATCCCTAGTTTTGCTGAAACTTTGCTCATCAACCTCACTGAACATTCAAACGTTAACAATAATTATAAATTAAGAAATCAAAATATTTTAAGTTTCAAGATTGAAGAAATATAAAGGACTTGAACCTGGGCTAGGTTCATGTAGAACTAAACAGGATAACAAGTCATTGAACCTACTGTGTGGTTAGTTACTACCTGAGCTAGGTTTATGAAGAGCTAAACAGGATAACAAGTCATTGAACCTACTATGTGGTTAGTTACTACCTGAGCTAGGTTTATGAAGAGCTAAACAGGATAACAAGTCATTGAACCTACTGTGTGGTTAGTTACTACCTGAGCTAGGTTTATGAAGGAAGAATGGGATGAGAACTTCTTGAACTTGGTTTACAGCTTGCTGAACCATCAAGGTTGTAAACAGCTGGGATCTAGATTAATCATCAACTAAAATTCTGACCATTTAAATATTTTTTCTTAAATTTTGAAGACAATATGGACTTCTTAATGGCGTATACAAGTAGCAGATGTAATATCTACTATCTAGCACATATCAATGCTGACGACCCTTTTTGGAAGATGTAAAAAATTTAAAAATGTTTCTTGTAATCAATTGATAATATAATTTTTATCAACTCCTGACAGAAGTTACTTTAAAATTTAGTGAAGTGGATTGTTAACAAATATTATTATTTAGCAAATATATACACATATTTAATAAAACACGTTTTTACCAAGGCTTTTGTGGAAATATTACAGAGAAATTAAGTTTTTTTCAGTTCAGTACCGGCATTTCAGCAGGAAGGTCCTATCTCTCTCTCTCTCTTTGGTATGATACCTGTCCCCAAGGTGGCCCCTACAGCTGTTGCTATGGGGCGAGATAAACACAACCTTTAGTTAACATACTTGACAATGAGTTTTACTCATCGAGTTCTGGGATTATATAGGGAGTGTTTACAAGCTGGTGTAGAGGTGGAGCTAAAACTGTGGTTCAGAGATAAACATAAAATGTATATGTAATCGTACAAATCTTAATCAATAATGTATGCATTTAACTTTTTACTGAATAAAAATATTTAGATCTTAAAAAAAAGTTTTTTTCTACAAACTCTGATATTCTAATCCCTATATCTTTGTCGTGGATCTTATATATTTCAAACTATGAATTCTGTTAGGTCACAAAGTCTAAGCTGAAATATCACAGGTTAACCTCATCAGGTTGCAAATATACAAGGATAAGAAAATTTGAGTTTGTGACAAAACTTAATTCTTAATTAATTAATTAATTTTTCAACTATTTGACTTACTTCAGGGACTTGAGATCCTGAAGATAGAATCCAGTGTAGAAAAGTGCTATGAATGTATTAACAAACTCGAACACGACCAGCTTTGCGGTCACGTGAGTATCATGCTGCTCTTGGGTCCTGAAGTAAACATAATGATAAAATGGACAATAAAACGTGAGAAAATTAAAGACTTGAATAAAATGGAGGTAAATGAAATAAATTGTCGGAAAACGAAACAAGATGTCGGAAATCAAACAATATATCTATACCTATGATTTTCCCAAATAGTAAGTTTTCTGGCGATCTTGAGATAAATAGAGTTGAAGAGGATGATAAGCAAACTGTAGGTTATGGACGGTATATTTGATAATACTGAACTAAAATCAACAAATATCATCATTATAAAATATATAATAATATTAAAATATTATTATTGAATAAGATAACATTCAAATATTTTTTTTAAAGGGACAGTAAAGGAAAAATGAAAGGGGGTATAGGCTGAAAGCTAATCACTTTAGCTCTTGATCGCGACCCATGAAAGTTTTATCTGATGTTACTATCTCGAGAAATTGATATAAAACTGTGTTAAAATCATACGAAAGTTCATATATGTAAAATTTAGAAAATCTTAAACTTAAATCACGTGACCAGAACTATCACCAATGGCAGAGCAGTATACTGATCACGTGTCTCTGCCTGTATCACGTGACAAATTTACTGCACTGTCATTGGTGGATTTTCTGGTCAAGCAATTCGGACGTGTAAATAATATTATGAATTAAATCTATTAAAAATAGAAATAACAAATATAAAATTAGAATTGGAGTAAACCTAAGTAATAATTAGCTTTCTCGGGGATATTAACGTTTTCAGATTGGTTGCTTTTTGGCTGAATTTGATCTATTTAAACCCACTACTTTTATACAAAATTGTATATATATTAATTTTCGTATAAATTTGACACAGTTGTAAATCAATTTCTCGAGATAGGAACATCAGATAAAACTTTCATGGGTCACGATCGAGAGCTAAAGTGATTAGCTTTCAGCCTATACCCCCTTTCATTTTTCCTTTACTGTCCCTTTAAGAGTGAATTTTGAATTAAGAAAATGTTGATTTTCCTGAAAATATCCGGATATATCTCTCCTGTTTCCGGATCCGTGAGGTATACGATGAGCTCCGCTTCAACATAGAGGGAAGCAAACATCAACATCAAGGCTATACTAGAATTAACAGAATCAAGCTATAGCTTGGTTTAAGGGGTGTGTAGGGACTTTTAATACATAAATCTAAGATGCTAACAGAAATAAATTACATGTGTAATGATAACATACTTAAATAATTATTAGCTCCGTTAAAAAAATATAATCTTAACTTTTGTCGACTTTAGAGAATTTATACTTTTTGTACCTTTATTTTATTATCTTCCATTTTAAAGAATTAATTTTGTAATTTCCTGAAACATTTTCTTTGCCCTGTTGTACACCTTATAAGGCCTTATTATTATTCTCGATTTTTCGAAATTGAATTCATCCTACCTGAGGCAGAGTAGGGTGAGAGGGGCGGAGACCATCAACACCTTCTTCATGGTCTTACTGGGGGAGTAGTACATCTCCTCCTTACCAGATATAGGACTCATTCGTAGATCTCCTCTACACAGCACAAGCAATTAGTTAATCCATAACATACAAGATACAAGCTAAAGTGCTCGGCGTTGGCCGTGGAATTTCAAAAGAACTTTGGAAAAAAATCGAATTTTGAAGAAGAAAATAATTATAATTATGTAGCCTATATTACCCCAAGGTACCCATGTGTTTCCTAAAAAAATTTTTCCAGCTATAATTATCATATATATACGCGGAGTGTTATATTATATAGATTACACATCTCAGCCTCAGCTGTATATTAGATCTATACGTAATAAGGAATTAATATAATGTTTATACATCTTACCGACTTTTCCATATTCTGGTCTAGGGATCAGACTGTACCTGTATTCTGGTCTAGGGATCAGATTATTACCTGTATTCTGGTCTAAGGATCAGACTGTACCTGTATTCTGGTATAGTGATCAGTCTGTACCTGTATTCTGGTCTAGGGATCAGATTATTACCTGTATTCTGGTATAAGGATCAGACTGTACCTGTATTCCGGTATAGGGATCAGTCTGTACCTGTATTCTGGTCTAGGGACCAGTGTACCTGTATTCTGGTCTAAGGATCAGACTGTACCTAAATTCTGGTCTAGGAATCAGACCGTACAAGTATTCTGGTCTAGGGATCAGACTGCATTCTGGTCAAGGGATCAGACTGTACATATATTCTGGTCTAGTTTTCAGACTGTACCTTTATTCTGGTCTAGGGACCAGACTGTACCTATATTCTGGTCTAGTATTCAGAAAGTACCTGTATTCTGGTCTAGGGATCTTGTTCCTAAGTTTGCCAGTGGTTCCCCAGAAGTAAGACTGTTCATTACTAGTTCTCTTCCAAACCTATGACATAACAACATTTTTTTAAAGTAAGTAAAAATTTTATGACAAAGCTTCCTTGCTAATTTGAAAGATGAAAATTCTTCTCTTCTATGCTACCCATAATAAAATGACTAGGAAAAGAAGACGTTCTTATTTTACATGCAATTGTTAAAAAGTCACTGAGTTTACTTCAAAAAAATTCGTCGAAACGTTGAAAAAATTCTCACCTCCAAGTAGAGTGCCAAACCAAATATATTAAGTAAAGTAAATCCGACACTGCTATACACATGATCCATACCTTTAAGAATAAGAATACAATTTTTAATTAAATAGCCCCCCCCCATCTTATGGGGGGAGGCGGCTGCTAGAAGCTGGGACAAATAGCCATGCCCAAGTGCCAACTGGTCCCCCAACAAACTGTATTGCATTAATTTATCTAAAATATAATGATATCCATATTTCAAATGCTAAGGATCCATTTAATTTGGATGCGGATCCGGGATCCGCACTGGAAAAAAATCGATCCGGATCAGGATCCAGGTCATGAACATTTCTTTAAGATTTACTAAATATTTTTAACAAAGCAGAATTGTCAAATTTTTTTTTTCTTTTTTCGCTTATTTTTATGCTAAAACTTTAATGAACCATTCAGAGATCATGAAATTTTATAATCTCTCTTTTTTCAACAGTTCAGATTTGAGTTTTAAGAGTAAAAAAGCCTTTTTTTGTAGTTTTTGGTTGATATTTTGCCCCTTGGATCCGAATCCAGGAAGCCAAAATCTTGCGGATCCAACGGCTCCGGATCCTAAGCACTGCATATTTTGCATGAGGAATATGCCTTATATTATGCATGATACATTTCCAAGGCATTAGCATTACTCTTAAGATAATAATAAAATCTATCCCAGAATATTTGAAAAGATTAACATAAAAAATAAGTATAAAAGCTTGACCTAAATATTTCTCACTGAGGAACTCCGTGATCCCTAGGAGCGCAATTATGATGAGAAACCTGGTGTAGAGGGAGGAAAAGGAGAAATATAAACTCACACCTTCACCAAAATAATCTCGTATCTTTACAACAAAACTATCAGAAAAATCTTTTAAAACCGGACTCTCTTTCTAGTATTAATCTACTTTGACTACGAACATATTTCTTGGTATTAAACAATAAAAAATATTAAATTTTCTTGAGTTTAGTCAACAAACATTTAAGGGAAATTATTAAAGAACAAAAATAAATGTGACAACAGATTGGGAAAATTAAAATGGAAAAGCGACCAAGGACATCCCCCTACGAGATTGAGAAAATATGAATTAACATAACAAAAACTGTTGCCCCTATTGAAAAGGAAACTCTAAAACGCATAATTCTAGGTTCGGTCCGAATCCGCCAGTTACGGAAAGAATCATCTTCTCACAATCTTTATTCTGTGGGTAGGGTTGTATGGGTGTTTTTGTTTTAGTGGACGGTATCCCAATTTTAATCGACTGACGGGTTGTCTTTTAATAATAAAAATGATTAAACCAGTGGCCGAATTTAAAGAATTTGAGCGGCGGTTTAAATTTAAGCCGCGGTTTAAATATGGTTGGTTCCACTTAAAATTGTATCAAACGTTTCAAGATTTAAGCTGGCGCTTAATTTAAACCGGGTTTTGGCGGATTTAAACCGCGGCTCAAATTCTTTAAATTCCATCTCAGACTGATGAAGGTTTTGTTTTCCTGATCTACTGGTGAACTGAAATATGTTCTCTTCCAGTTCTTGTATAAGGTGTCGATCGTCTCATGATCATGGGTTGGGATCAGAGTCAACAAGTGCTTCTCCTGGAACATACAATTTAGGATTAAGATTACATGATCATTGATCAAATGATCATATTTTGAGTCGATTGGATTTAATTTATTGTCACCAAATCTGGAAATATCCTAGGGCGTATACATAGTTCTATTACTGCAAAATTAAAAAGGTTAAGGCTCCCCCGGACAACTTCAAGTTTACGCCCCTAATAACTAATAAGGACTATCTTACGATCCATTTGATCATACAGGCATAACCAGAAAGATCCGGAATTACAGTTAATCAGATGACTTTATATATATTTCAATGGCAATTTAAAATGCTCAAAAAAGACCGACCACATTTTGGAAATGGCAGGGCAGGACTAGAGCTATCTAGTGATTATCGCTTCATCATATTTGTTATATTAGATCGTAAAGTTGACTGATTAAATGTAGGTCAATTCCGGGTCTTTCTGATTATGACTGTATTTAAAGATTAACAAACATTTTTATTTAGTCTAAAAGAAGTTTGAAAAAGAAAAGATTTCACCTCATAGCTGGAGACAACTGGTGCCCTCTTCATAACAGAACTTCCATGTCCGGGTAATTTGATAATATCAACTCCAAAATGAACTCTATAACAACTAGAAATTCGTAATTACTATTTAAATAATTAAAGATCATAACGAAGGTTCTCTAGAAATGTTAGGTTTAAAGGGATTTTAAGATTTTCGATATTATAAAGGGCCTTGCCCGATTCACAGCGATACCTTTAAACTCTATTCGGCTCAATAATGTGGAAGATCTTATCGTTTCTCTAGCATGTCAAGTTTTTTTCAGATAATTTTTTAGATTCTTTTCTGAAGCAGTAATGTGCAAGCTACTTACGTTAATAGAGAACCCAAGTTTAAAAATAATCAATTTACTAAGAGAATAATATGAATAATTCATGCATTTTTGATCTTAACTAAGTTTTATTATTCTAAAACTAAAGAACGAAATGTCCAAAACTAAAGAACGAAATGTCTAAAACTAAAGAACGAAATGTCTAAAATTAAAGAACGAAATGTCTAAAACTAATGAACGAAATGTCTAAAACTAAAGAACGAAATGTCCAAAACTAAAGAACGAAATGTCCAAAACTAAAGAACGACATGTCTAAAACTAAAGAACGAAATGTCTAAAACTAAAGAACGAAATTTTAATTTTCAGTTTGAATGCCACTTCTTGACTTTATTTAAACCTAATTTTAACTCTGGGTTTAAATATTTAACTCACCGAAATCGACGAGTTAAAATCAGGGTTAGAATCTTAAATTCTCGCATTTACCCAATTTGTTTATCAATCAATCCTGAGAAGGCGGCATTCAATTTAACGACATATTTAAAGTAAAAAACCTTGATTGAATAAATTTAACATTTTATTTTTAACTTAATTAATGGTTGAATGTAAACCCAAAAAACGGCGGTTGCAACTGGGAACATGTTCTGTAACTGTTTTCGGTTACGTAAATTATTTGAAGTGAAGTTAAAAAACAGCTGATGAGCGATGATCACGTAATATCTTTTCTCTGATTGGTTCAGATTTTACCCGGGAAATTCAAATTTCCCTTCAGAATTAAATTGAGCAAGTTTATTATTTAAGTAGTATCTCATTATTTTACAAACCTAATTTTAAGCTATAGCTTTGATTTGGCGCATTTTTTAGTTTTAGACTCAGTTTATTTAAATTACTAATTTTTAGTCTTATTCCCTGTGTATGGCATGAAGAATGCATCTTTGTACATCGGAGATGGAAAGTGGGCCAACCCTGCCACTTTCTAAATAAATTAAATTATATTATATTTTGTAAACTCATTTACAGTTTCCCCTGACATGATATCTTCGAATAAAACACAAACATCTATGCATAAATAAGTAAAATTCTAACCTGGGAACTCATCTATCCTGTCAGCAGTTAGTTCTCTGACAAACCCTTCTTTATCCATCTTCTTTACCTTAACACAGATTATTAGGATTTAATTATCACCATTCAGTTGCGGTGAACAACTTAAACGTTCTGCTAATTATTTTTTATGTTAAATATAATTAAAATATTAATGGTAAACTCTATCATAAAATAAAATAAAACACAGGATTTTTCATGCTTTACCAAAGATTTGCATTTTTATTTGAGAAAAAGTACTTTATTGGAATAATCGGTATATAATCTTTCCAAATGAAGTGAAGTATGTCATAAGAAAGAACTCTCCCACAATACTAATATGTGTTCTTAGGGGGTCAAAAGATGTAACGCAGTAAAATAATTAGCAAAAAAATATACCTCTATTTGTTCAGCTATCCTAATAATATGCTTATTAGACGCACTCACATGTAGAACCGTCTCAGGAAACCCAGGGCTTAAACATAATCACACGTTACATAATTTCTTAATGGAGAAATATTCTGAACCTGCGTCACAAATTAGTCATGAATATTTCAAGTCCTACAACATATTTGTTGCCCTGGGTCAGTCAGGTTGACCATCTTGGTCATATCATTCATGAATCAGGTTCACAAGATGTAGACTGCAGAAAGGCTGAAGGCTCCTACATTGGATCGATATCTGCATATTCTCTACAGAACGACTTTGGAAGCAACATTTCAAATATCTCTGACAAATTCTCTTTAGATATACTAAACAGCCCGCCACGAGCCATATTTGAAGAATATGGACCGGTCACCAATCAAGAAGAAGATAATATCGAATGTCTGCAGCATCTCCTGTTATAGCTACGGGACTGTGAAGAAGACGACATCAGAGAAGAATTAAAGTTGTTAGATCAAAACTTATATATAAATTGAATTATAGTCATTTCTAATCTCTAATCTAATATCTGAACCAATGTTATGTGTTCGACAAATTTAATCATAGTAATATCTGAGGACCCTTGCTCCTCCTCCTCACCTAGGTTTCTGTAATTATATCTGAAGACCTCCTACTCCTACTCCTTACCTAGGTTTCTGTTAAGTATATCTGAAGACCTCCTACTCCTCACCTTGGTTTCTGTAAGTTACTCCTACTCCTACTCCTCACCTAAGTTTCTGTAAGTATATCTGAAGACCTCCTACTCCTCACCTAGGAATAGTTCATTCAAGTGCTGTTGTCAGGCTATACACTGGCATTCTAAAACGAAAATCTGCCTGACATATAATGATATACAAAATCTATAAAAAAAAGAAAATGTACTGAATCCTTTTAATTGATAAAAATAGTGNAATTAAAGGATTGAAGGGTTAAATTAAAGGATTAAGCAATTCTAAAGAATTGAAGGATTAAAGAATTAAAGGATTGAAGGGTTAAATTAAAGGATTAAGCAATTCTAAAGAATTGAAGGATTAAAGAATTAAAGGATTGAAGGATTAAAGGATTGAAGAATTAAAGGACTGAAGGATTAAATAATTAAAGTATTGAAGGATAAAAGAATTAAAGGATTAAAGAATTGCAGGATTACAAGATTGAAAAATCGAAGGATTTAAGGATTTCTCGGAATTATTTTGTTGTTATTACATAGCCGCTATAATTAGGTTGGTATTGTTCCATAAATTCAAATATTCAATGAAACCTGTATGATGACGTATGTCGGTAAATTCGCCATTTTTTCTGGAAAATAACAAATTAAAATTTCCAATATTTATTACTTGATGACTACTAACATATAACTTAACAATTGTTAAATTTTAAAACAACAAAAAACCATTCACATTGCAATGAACACAGTCATTTTTAGTAAGAAATGTCAAAAAACTTTATCTGGGGTTTGAAAATCATGAATGAAAAAAATTACTTTTTGTGCAAAATAAACAAAATAAAAAAATTATTAATTATTTCGAGTTTTAATATCATTTAAAAACATGAACATATATATATCTATGAAGTTTAATAAAACATAATACATACACAATAAGAAGTCATATTTCATTGAACGGTCACATGTACAGTACATCACAACGGAAGTTCATTACAATTTAAATTTGATCGACTATTTTCATAAAGTTCTTCAGGAGCAGGAACATTTTTAATCTTTTGTTCCTTCATAACATTGTTTAAAAAACATAAACTGAAGTCAGAACTTGTGTGTTGTGAAACTCAGGATAAACTTAGATCTTATTGCAGACCAACGTATTAGTCGAGATTAAGCGTTCAAGATTAACGATACTTCCCACCACAACAGTTCCGACCTGTGATTTTTTCATACGAGGGTTGCCTAAATTCAAATATTATCTGAGAGAGAACAAAAATGTTGACAAAATCAAAATTGTATACTGAGAGCAGGTGGGGGGCAGGATGTTTATTGTTTAAGAGAGAGATATTTCTTTTGAAAACAAGTTGAATTCTACAAACATTAAAAGTTGTTCTTACAAATTAAAAATTTAAAGGCAACAAACAAAGCAAATAAAAATTCAAAAACCGCAAAATAAGAGAATTAAAAATACAAACGCCATTCTTAATGTTGTCTCAACAAAAGTGAAAAAAGCCAAAAAGATTGAAATTTCTTCCTGATAAACTCGGTGTATCGTCAAAGAGCTCTAGATATCACTCTTTTGGCTAATGAGTTGAGATAAAAGATTAAGGAAACTAGCGGGTCACGAATATGATTTCCTTACTTTTACTTCTATATTCACAAATTGGACTAATTGGCTAGAACCGATATGAACTAGAAGAAATTTAATTAATGTATTCAGAGGCCGAATTTAAAAAATTTGAGCCGCGGCTTAAATTTGACACGCGGCTCAAATATGGTTGGTTCCATTTCAAATTTTTTCAATGTTTTAAGATTTAAGCTCAAATGAAACCGGTTTTGGGCGGATTCGAGACGCGGCTCAAATTCATTAAATTCGGACTCTGGATTCATAATATCCTAAACACTGATAATGCCTCAAGATATAAAGAATACGAATTTAGCACATTTTTTGGCACAAACAAGAAAGTCGTAATCCCTCTCAACTTAAGGAGGAAGTTGGACATTTCGTTTCCGAACTTTTAATTCCGGTTTTCCCGCGTGCCGAGGACTTCTGCGAACGGCAGGTTCTCCGGCGGAGTTGAGAAGTCGGGAAACCATCTCATCTTCCGCCACTTCATCCTGGGGCGGAGCCGATTCGGATTTATTGTGTCGCCACTTGAATACCTAGACAATAAACTTATAACTTTCATTGTTTTGATTATAAAACAAATTTGTTGTTTTTATTATCATTATTCTTCTCTGTAAAAATGTAGTTTGATGAAAAATCATATAGACCACATGTTGGAACAAATAAACCATGGCTGTCTTTCTTTTAGGTTAACATAACATACAGGGTTACTCACAACGGATAAAGCTTTAATAACGACCAAAAACTCTATAATTACGGCGAGCTGAAGGTTGAATTTTTATAATTTCTTGAATTAAGAAAGAAGAGGAATTCCATTAAGTCGTCTCTGAAGTCTCATTGTTGGTGGGTAGCCCTGTAGATAAAAACGCTGAAAAAAAGGAGTTTACCTCCATGCTTACAAAAACTCCGAGAACGCTAACAATTATGTTGAGACACAACCAGACCAACATCTTAGATATCTGGGTGTGCGAGAATATATCCAAACCAAACTTGAGTACAAGAATCAACTCACTGAAATATATAATTTATAAATCGGGGTAAAAGGAAAAACAAGTTATTAAATGAGGAAGATTTTTTTTAGATATTAACTGTACTTAGAAATCAACCAGTTTTGTCGAAATGGGTCAACTTCTATCAAATTTTTACGGATTTACTGGCAAGACCTTGAAAACTAATGTCACTTTAATTATCCACGCTAGATTAAGAAAAGCAAACTTGACTAGTTGGATGTAAGAATGTCAAACTTTTCTTAATTAAGAACTTTTTATCAAATGTCTTGAGACAAGTTTTAGTGCAAGATAAAAATTTCTATAGTTTAATGAGGGGCCTTTATCTGATGCAGGATGAAAATGCAACCTAGACGAGGTACCTCAGCGCAATCATCATGAAGACCCAGAGCTGGGTTCCGACCCTCTTACACTGGGGATCCGTCACATAGGTGTAATACTGTCTAATAGCTGGAGCTGAGATTAAACCATTTAATAGAATCCTAAACAGAAGAAAATATGAAAAAACACATTGGTAAAAATAGAAAACTTATAATTGGATAATAAGATAAAAGAAGGACGATAGATAAAAAAGGAATGGAATGGGACTAGATACTTTTCAAATATAATCCTAAATTGAGTTTGCTCCCTATATAGTTTTTAACCATTATCATTTATCCATATTTTCTTTTGCCTTCCGTGGCCCGGAGAGTTTCAATACAGTAAAACCCTTAATAACAAATACATCGGAAGAATTTATCAAATATCGTCTTGACAATTTTTCAATGAGTTTTATACTTTATTACGTAAATTTCAGTATTTCAGTATTCAGTTTTAAAGAGTTTCATATGATCATTTAATTAAAAAACTAAATATCTGCAACATTCCATTATCAGAAAGTGAAGAATACGACATTTGATGAATTCTTTCGATGTATTCGTTATTAAGGGTTTCACTTTATGTATTATAATAATTGCAGAATTTTTTTTTAACTAATACAACATTTTACACTTTTTACATTTTACTGATATTCAATTTGTAATTCTTCTTTTTCCTTGTCCTTTTCGTTCTTTCTGATTCTTATTTTCTATTTTCAAATTAATTGCTGAAACCCAAGGACCCCCCCCCCCCCCGCCACAACTATGTTTATGTCATCACATCTTGACTGTTTAGTCTAAGTATTATATTAGAGATTTAACAACGCCGTAAAGTTGAAAAAATTAAAGTCTTCAGATAACAATTATGATGCAATTAATGAAAATTATCTACTATTTATATTGTATCATTTCTTTTGTGTTTTTACCTAGCAACACAGATTGGGTGTTCAGTTGGCATCGGGAATATGTGTTTTATAAAGAACGTGTTCAACTCTACAACCTTAATATAATAATAATCTATTTATTTTAAACATAACAGAAATAACTCACATCTAAAAAAACACAAGAAACAACAATTATCTAACAAAATAATATTCAGTTAGATATCTCTTTACTACAGATGTCGGCGATTACATTAAAACAATTATAACGACTTTTCTATTTAAATATTAATTGTTAACAAGCTTTTTTCGAATTACAAGTTTACAAGTAATTCAATTACCAATTACCAATTACCAATTACCAATTACCAATTACCAATTACTAATTACCGATGACAAATTACCAACTACTAAATACCAACTATTGATGACTAATTAATAGTTAATAATTACTAATTACTAAATATTTTTTAGTTTAATCACTTATCACTAATTACTAATTACTAATTACTAATTACCTGCCAGATTAGAATAAACTGAATAATAGCAATAAGACGCATATAGCTGGAGTTGGGGTCTAGCCATCTAGTAAAATAAAAACATTAGTTTATATATATCTGTAATATAAAAACATTAGTTTATATATATCTGTAATATAAAAACATTAGTTTATATATATCTGTAATATAAAAACATTAGTTTATATATATCTGTAATATAAAAACATTAGTTTATATATATCTGTAATATAAAAACATTAGTTTATATATATCTGTAATATAAAAACATTAGTTTATATATATCTGTAATATAAAAACTAATTATTCAAAACATGATTTGAAGTACAATATATATATGTGTGAGGCGGTGTTAAAAATGTTATAAAAATCACAAGAAAGTTGTATTTACATAATGTGTTTATATAAGACATATTCATTATTCCGCATAAGAAATTTTGATGAACAAAAAATCAAAAGGGTGCCGCAGTTTAGTTCACCCCCTGATTTAAATTAATATATTTTTGCTGTTACTAAGAAGATTAAGCTTTATCTCTACTAGTCTATCCATGTTCAAACAGGGACATATATTTTTGTTTATCATTTTGTAATAAACTTATTTTCAACTCAACGCAGTTTAATTGTTTTCAATTTACATCTTCAGTTTAAAGGATATAAGAGAATTAATTTATAATGAAAAAGAATACCCCTGGCCTTGTTTAATACTTGGACAAATATTTAATATAAATCCTAGTTAAAAACTTTTAGTCTAAGACGGAAAGATGATACTTAAATATATTTATTGTGCTATTCACTAAATTCCTCTTTAATTCATCAAAATAAAAACTTAAAGGATGATTTTGTTTATCAATTGATTTTAGATCTACTTTCGTAGTCAGCCCTAGAAATAATTTTCATCATCGGCTTGTAGACAGGTGAATACTATACATATACATCCTAGCTCTAATTTGAATTAAGAAACTAGTAAGTTTAGGATCAAAAGACTCAGGCAGAGAAACTTCTTCTCAAACAGTTTAAAAGTACCTAAAATGATCATCCTAGGTTTTGTTTAACTCCCATTTTTACATAATATGTTTTCGTTTTAGTATTTGATTTTAATTGATTTGATTTGATTTACCTAACATGAGTCCAGGATTCCGGAGTGAATTGAAGCATAGCTCTACAGATTTATCAATTAATCACAGTCCTCCCTAATCATAATTTACTTCAGGGGGCAAATGTATAGCATTTTGGAATCATCAAGACTAATGCTTTATCATAGACTAGATGTGCCAATCCCAAAAACTCGTTCCTGCGAAATATTTGAAAAATGACAACATGAATAGGTTATTTTGATCATTTTATTACAAAAAACCCCCATTTTATGTGCACTATAGTATATAAATTTGAATTTTAAGAGGGGTCGGCCCTGATTTGACATTATTAAAAGAGTTAAGTAATCAAAATGTTGATCTTATTATATCTTTTTTAAATTGGGGTTTGGCCATGGAAAGATCAAAATAACCTATTCTAGCAGTTATTTTGCAAATATTTTTGCAAGCATTTAGCATGCACGAGTTTTTGGATTTGCACACCTAGTCTATGTTGAAGTTTTAATCTTGGGACCCATGTCTTTGAAGTAAATGATTAGGGAGGACTGTGTAATTTAATTGAATATTTAAAAATAAATTTTACTGTGTAATGAAATTTTCTTTTCACAGTTTAATTTGAGAGAAAAAAAGTTAGCTCTAGAGATTAAGAAATCTGTTCCTTTTGAATTTTCCGGTTGTGGTTTGTATGTTTTTAATGCTCTCCCATTTATATTCTCTCATCTCCAGAAACCTACAGACCTGCGAAAAAAAATAGTTGCGTCATTTAAACCTGAAACTAAAAATGACAATTCTGCGTCAATTGATCAATAAAAAACTCATGCACTAGCCTAAAAGTTTTGACAGTAAGAAAAATAGCAGGGGGGGGGGGGGATGTTACAAAAAAAAATTCCATGAGTAAACAAACCTGCATTCCAGTGAAAATACCCAATCCATTGCAGATCATGACATCTAGGTTTGGACAGTTAGAAACCCATCCATAAATATAAATTCAGCTTGTCTTTCTGTCTGTTTGTTTGAATCCAATAAACGACCAAACGGCTGAACCCAAATTTTGTGTGGGACCTCACATGGCCCCAAAGAAGGTTTATGAATGATCAATTCAAATCAATGATCAAAAATTTTTATTTTTGTAAAATTTTCAAAATGCGCGATGAAGCGCGATTTGTTTTTGTTTTTGTTTTATACTGTACAAAGAGAAGATGCTCAGAGATAAAGCCACAATAAAAAGTAAAAGCCTAGTTTTAATAAATTTTAATAAATTATAATTTATTTTTCGTTCATTAATATTTTTTCAGGGGTGTAATGTATATTTTGAGGAAGAGGGGAAAATGATGTTGGAAGATCTGGGGAAAAAATAACAATAAAATGGAAATTAAGCGGCAAGTTTTTTAATCCTTTTTCATGCTTTTTACACAATATTTATTTACTTTCCTCTAAAAACCATTTCTTTTCCCAAATTCAAAAACTAGAATAGATAAAAAAACTTCATAAAAAAATGATTTTCATAACAGGGGGGGGGATTTTTAATGAAAATATACACCCAAGTATCTCTTTATTATTGTTTTCTAATTGTTTCCTAGAATCATATTATCCCACCAGCACTCGTAAAAGTTTGGAAGAAGATGTCCGAACATAACCTGAAAATAAAATTAATTATTGGAAATCAAATTAATTATTAAAAATATAAAATGATCCATGATTGATGAAAAAAATCAAAACTATATCAGCAATGAAATATTCAATTAATAAAATCAAATAATAAGCCAAGCTGCAATACTTACAAGCACATTAAAATCATTCAAAGTTATATATAATCAATTAATCAAATTTAAATATCAATCCATCAATATTCATAAATCAAATTGCAAGAAAGTTAATAATACAATACCAATTAATCTGATATTAAAATCAATCAATCAAACTCCAAAAAACTAACAAACTTATTTATCAAATATATCAAATTTAATTTAATGTAAGGTATGGCTGGACAAACAGCTGGACGGAATGGGCTGAAATTTTTTAAGGAAACCCATGGTTACCATGGGGGTAACATAGGTTTAAAAAAAATTTCGAAATAATTTAGTTTTTTCAATCGATTTTTTTTCAAAATCAAATATTTTTTTTAATTCGAAATTTGTTTTTTACCACGGACAACGCCGGGCACTTCAGCTAGTAAAGTAATAATATATTAATTTTTAAGAAAACGTAAATAATGAATGTAAAGTTTGAATATCAGAAAAACGTAAGAAATCCCAGATTTATGAAATATAAAACCTAGAAACCTGTAAACCGAAGAAACATCCTTTTTTATTTAATTGAAAAGTAATAATTGATAATTTGGTGACATTTTCAATTTACTTTACTTTGTGTGTAAACATAATTTAGTAGCCATTGTACCGGTTAGAGTTCGTTCACGTGATCTAGCAAACTAATTCTTGTTTTCTTTATTATATTTCCACCTACCTCAGTTAGCTCCCACATTATAGAAATAGACCAGAGGATCCCGTAGTGACGGATTACGAGAGCCTTCATCCCCCAGCCCCAGTAGTGCCCGAAAGCGAAAACATCGACGTGGGAGTAGAGTCGTTCGAAGGTGATATCCCAACAATCCTGACCGTACTCCTACACCAACCAACCAATTAAACACTCATTAAATCTAGCATTATACTTATCATAAAGGAAACACTTTTCTGAATTTCAATCAATTTTTATGAATCAAAGCAATTGTGCGGTGTACACAGATCCATTTGAGTTAAGAAAATGATGTTCAAGATACTGGCAAAATTATTTTCTTTACATCCTATTAACATTACAATTGGTAAAATACAGCTTTCCAATCTTACAGTTTATTGAGCAACACTATGGAAAATGTTTAATTAATTGAATAAATAAATTTACCATGACTTATTAAAAAAGTTAGTCTAAGATTAAAAAGAAAGTTAGTACAATTTTCCCAAAAATTATTTTTTTTGTGTTTATCTAGAAGTATTAAAAGATCTCATTATATAATAGATTTAATATTGTTCCTTTTCAGCGTCTATGGAATAGTTTGCCATCTTAGGATCTATCCAGACAATAACGGATCTGAAAAAATTAAGGTTTTATTGTTAGGTGTTTTACATCAAATCATTTAAAATCTTCTTATTTTTAACCAGTGATTAGATTTTATTGCAATTTGACACGGATTCGGTTCAGCTAATAAAAATTTCTTTAAAATGACTGTAAGCGTAATTTCAAGGGACCATTAATACAAAGACGACAATGACCAATTAAAAACGGTACTCTTGAAACTGTAGTCTGATCAAACATGTAGAAAATAACGTCGTTTTTCTGAATCGAAAAATGTTCATTTTTGTAAATTTCTCCAAAGTTTCTTACAAGCAAGAAATACGCAAGTCACTTTTGCAAAGTAAACACAAATAAAAATCAACAGTTTAAAGAAGCAAAAACATGCATATCATTATCTAATTCATAATTCAGACAAAGCTTTTCAGGGTACCGTTTAAATCGGGCATTGCCATCTTTGTAGGGAGGGTCACTTGAAATTACGCTTACAGTCCCTTTAAGTTTCACTGATTATACATTTCTTATGATAAAGCATAATTTTAGAATCTTTAATTGCTCTCTTTTCACTTTTAAGGTTTCTTTTTTTCGTTCGTCGCACCTTTTTTTCCTTGATGAATTTACCTTATTGTTGCCCAGTCTTGATGAATCATGAATTGTAGTAGTAGCAAATACATTATAGACATCCCTGCAAATATTTAAAATAAAATACATTATTGACATTCCTGTAAATATTCAAAATAAAATACAATATAGACATCCCTATAAATATTTAAAATCAAATACATTATTGACATCCCTGCAAATATTTAAAATCAAATACATTTTAGACATCCATGCAAATATTTAAAATCAAATACATTATTGACATTCCTGTAAATATTCAAAATCAAATACATTATAGACACCCCTGCAAATATTTAAAATCAAATACATTATTGACATCCCTGTAAATATTTAAAATCAAATACATTTCAGATATCCCTACAATTATTCAAAATCAAATACATAAAAGACATCCCTGCAAATATTTAAAATCAAATACATTAAAGACATCCCTGCAATTATTTAAAATCAAATACATTATTGACATCCCTGTAACTATTTAAAATCAAATACTTTATAGACATTCCTGTAAATATTTAAAATCAAATACATTTTAGATATCCCTGCAATTATTCAAAATAAAATTATTTTGATTATTTTGATTTAAAGTGATTTTGATTAGAAAACTCGATAGAACTTGTTCTTAGCTTGGCTTGAAAACTCAAGTTGGAAAGATTGATTTTTAAAGCGAAAGTTCAGTTTTCAGGCAAAGCTGGGTTCCCTAATTAGAGATAGTATAAAAGAAATCTTACCTAGAACACATCTCCATATTGCAGGGTGGGGTCTAGTGAATGGACCGTTCGGAAGGGTGAGAATAGATATTATCAAAAATATAATTGATACTCCAACTAACCCAGTATACAGGTTACTGTGATAATCAACTGTCTCATCTCTAAAATATTGAAAAATGAAAATATAATCTTTATCATCANAAAACTTGCGAGCGTATCAATTTCCCAATCTTTTCTGGGATTTAAAACTTCCTTTCCCTTTTATTTCAAGAGTGACATTAAGCTGTAAACTCAGACATTTTTTAATAAGACATAATCGGTGTGAATCTCTTTTAATTCAAGGTTAAAAAACCTACGTTGGAATTAATTACATAAAAAATACCTAGCAAATGCAGTGTATGTTATTCCAGATATGCAGGCGACTAGAAGGGTAATTGTGTGAGGTTTGTAGAAAAATTCAAGACTGAACAGTTTTCAATCATTTTTTTGTATTTTAGTTTATTTTATTTTTTGGCTGGTTCATATTTTTTTGTTTTATCGTTAAAAAAAATCATTTATCTTTAAGTAAAACAAAAACACTAAAAACATTGAAATAATCACGCCTTTCGTAATGATTATTCATGTCGTTAAGAGAAATAATTTTTTCATTGATTATCGTAAACTCCCTAATATCGTCGACAGGTCTTTCGTTGACCGAAACGAAGTGGTCAGAAGCATCTGACCCTTCGGTCTGAGTTCTCTTCCGGTTCATAATACCCCCAATTAGACCTGAAATACATATCTATAAATTAAATTATAATTTAATTCAAAAACTTATCTAAATCATTTTAAGGATCCCGCTTGGTTCATTTACAGTGGCTGTTTAAGATTGACGATGGTGCTCGTTAAGTTAAAAAGAGTTTGACCTAGAGAACGCTTTTTAGCACATCGCCCCCCCCTTTAAAATTTGTACAATTCCGAGATTTAATTAATTTCCTAGAGAATGATTTCTTCATAGAAATGTGTACATGAAAATTCAATTCTTTAAGGTAAAATTAGTAAGTGCAAAGTTTAAGGAGGGGGGTCCAGAAACCGTTCTCTAGGATTAACCCTAAAACTAGGCCCGTTAAATTTGAGGGTTATGTACAAAAAAGATTGTAGAAGGGAGCCATTGTCCACAGCGCTCGGCCCAAAAAAGTGTCTTAACCTAACCTAACACTAAATAAAGAAAGTGTCATAACTTAACCTAACCCGTGGCCGCAGCGCTCGGTCCCCTAGCCTGTCATAGCCGCAGCGCTAGGCCCAGAAAGTGTCTTAACCTAACCTAACCCTAAATAATAATAAATTTGCTGAAAAGTGGTCATGTACAAAATTGATGGGAGGCCGTGGCCGCAGCGCTCAGCCCCCTAGCCTGTCCTAGCCGCAACGCTAGGCGCGCCCAGAAAGTGTCTTAACCTAACCTAATCCTAACCTAAATAAAAGAAAATGTCATAAATTAACCAAACCCTTGGTCCCCGTTGCCGCAGTGCTCGGCCCCCTAACCTGTCCTAGCCGCAGCGCTCGGCCCGGTAAGTGTCTTAACCTAACCTAACCGCTGAAAAGAAGTGGTCATGTACAAAATTGATAGGAGGGGGGAGGACCGGGGGGCAGGGGGGGTCCAAAAATCGTTCTTTAGGATAGACCCAATTTTCTTTAAAACACCTAAATGTTTCAAACAGATCAATATAGGTGATAATTTGTATATTTCTTCTTCTAAGGAAGAGTTCATTTGAGACAATCCAGTCAATAAAAGAATACATACGAGTGTAAAGCATTGCTCCGATGTTCAAGATACACTGTCATATTTGATAATTTGTTTTGTAAAGATAAGAGAAGCCAAATACGGAGAAATACGTTCGATCAGTTTTCCGGCTGCATTGAGCGTAAATACATAATGTTGCCGCGTAAAATTTACAATTTGTACTTCGATACTTCTTCGATTTTTTTCATGCACTCGATCAAGTACATGAACTATAAACTAACCGAACTAATGAAACTCTTAAAAAATATACATATATTTAGTAAAAGTTTTTTTTGTCAAATATTGTAGTCTATATTTGATTTAAATTATAACAGAATCACCGAATTAAAGGATCATATTACAGAGCTATGTGTGCATTCGACGTGTAAATACCACTATTTAAAGAATATGTATGGTCATATTAAACCGACTTACGATCCTTTCCAGCAGTAAAAAAGTAGAAACACATGCATTTCTTCTAATTGTCTTTATAGTTTCGTTGATTATTAATTCTGTTGATAAAGCATCTAATACAAGATGAGAGAAAGCCAGGTACACGTAGCAGAAAGTGTACTCTGCTTGGAAAAAATCTCCGAAACTAGTAACTACCTGTGTCGTCAGCCAAGACACTGTATTTTTATTTACAGTAATTCGAAGATTTCTTTCGGAAAGTTATGGTTAATGGTTATCAATAGGATTAAATCTAAAACTTGTTTACTAGGATATTTTTTATGTAGAAGTTAAGGCAGTTGATTCTTAGATTAAGTTCTATACTCATTTAATATGAACTGAAGTATCTTATTCCGAAACATATGTTTTGATTAATCCAGTTTCAGGGTCTGTCCTAGTGAACGATTTTTGGACCCCCCCCCAGCCCCCCCCCCTCCTATCAATTTTATACATGACGAAATTAGTTTATTTTTTTGTTATTTAGGGTTAGGTTAGGTTAAGACACTTTCTGGGCCGAGCGCTGCGGCTAGGATGAGCTAGGGGGCCGAGCGCTGCGGCCACATGTTAGGTTAGTTAAGTCACTTTCTGGGCCGAGCGCTGCTGCTAGGACAGGCTAGGGGGCCGAGCGCTGCGGCCACAGGTTAGGTTAAGTTAAGACACTTCCTGTCAGACCCATGTACAAAATTGATAGGAGGAGGGGGGGCCTGGGGGGGGGCCAAAAATCGTTCTCTAGGAATATACCCAGTTTCAAATCTAAAGCTAGCTAAAAGGTATTTGTTGTGCTCATTTTTGCAGAGGGGGTGCAGAGCTCAAACCGAGTGTCCGGAGATCAAGGAGCAACTCAGCTTCCGTCGGTGTCGGAGTCTTGACAAATGAGATCTAAATAAAATTTGGTAGACGGAGTTCAGAAGCTCAAAGGTTAAGTTCTTTTACTCCTCATCTTTATGTTGACTTGTCCCAGACTCAGGGTGTCAAGATTAGTAGGTATGAGGAGTAGAGATTATCTTCATCTTAGAAGACAAGCATATAGGGAAGATTTTTGCATGCTGCTCAGGGGTACAGCTCATCTGCAAGTCAGCATGTCAGCGGAGAGGATAAAAGCATGGAAATCGACAGAAACTCAACGCAAGCCTAGCATGAGAATTATGTTGTGGTTTTGAGATTTTAGGATATTATTCAAGCTCAACTTTGAATGTTCATAATTAATCACTTGGTTCTGTGCGTGAAGACGTGCACGGAACTTTTGAGGGAAGAATTACAATTATCACAACAAATCTACAAATATTATATAAACCATCCGCTAGAAGAGAATCGAGCAACATAGTGTAAAAGTTTCCATGTGAATGTTTATTTAACGGATGATTTATGAACCTGGAGGAAGAGACATGAATTAAGTTAGAAGGGAGCAACTAACCCATCGTGGTCTGAAAGATAAGGCTCATTATTTGAAAGTAGTGGCTAGACTTCTTGGCATTTGTAAAACTTATTTACAGTTTTTTCCATTCATAAAATTAGACTCAAGTTCGAGATTATAAAATAGGACTTTTAACATGGTTTACATTGAAATCTTAGTTTAATAACTTGCACGTTTTAAGAATAATTGTAGGTTCAATGTATTTGTAGCGATTTGTAGGATTAGTAGAGTAAAGCTAGGATTTCTTTGTTGAACGAGCTGGAGAAGTTCTCGACGTTGAACACCCTAAACACATAATAGTTTATAAAAGATCCCCAGATCAGCAATGTTTCTAGTTGGAGCTTAAGATTATATATTTTATCACATCTAAAAGAGAAGGTTTTAATTTAGTGTTATTCCATGCTTGTAGGTTTAATTAGTTTCTAAATCTGTAAATTTTTTAGTGAATAATGTTAGAGTTGGGGCACAGAAGTAAATTTGCTCTGTGCGCTAGTGGCATCTTTATCTGTTATTTCTATTATGGAATCTTACAGGTACGCGTGACAACATTTAGTCTCCGACAAACCGATGTCGAACATATGAAGACCAGATTTTTTTGCCCGTCATCTTCGCCATCGGCACATGTAGTCTGTTAAAATGTTTCCTGGATGAGGGTGTGATATTGTACGATTTACTAAATTAATAGAAATGTTGTATATCCTCCTGTTGAAAAAAATCAGTAAGGAATAAATATAAAAATTACAAAAATAAGGTTACCCCAGAACCTTATAATTATATAATAAAGCTAGTTCCAGTAAAGGGTTAACATTTAGTTCGACAAACTATCTTTTTAGGGTTGATAAATTAAGATAAGCCAGGGAAAAATGACTTCATTTAAAATGAATTTAAACTTTTTTAGGAAAGGATTACAAGAGGACAGTACGATGACGAAAGATTTACGTACAGTATGGCTCTTGTGTTCAGTCAATGTTTAGGTAAATAAACAGGGGCGTTTACAACTTACAAGAGGCTATTAGCCTCCAACAAAATTCGATTGTCATGAAACTTTGAAAATCCACGAAGTTTTTTTTTACAAAAGGAGTTTACACAAAACTCTTTACTATATTTGTAAGATCAGCCACTTGGAAAGTTAAAAACCCTGCAAATAGACTCTTGTGTAAAATAAGATTTTTGATTTTATATAAAGTGTTTGATATTTAAACAAGACATGTTTAAACTCATTATACAGTCATCGTCGTATATATTAATACAATGAAGACGACTTTCGATTTAATTTTTTTATTTCTACCTAGGTCTCAAACATAAACATGGAAACAAAGAGACGTTGTCAATTAACAGCTTCTCTTTGTATACTTTTAAACTTGTAATTTGAAGAAAACTTGTCAGAAATCAAAACTTGTCTTCATTGTATTGATATAAACGCCGACTACTGTACTTTATTAACTTCAAATCTATTATTTCAGTAAACTACTTGTACGCTGTAGTTATGTCCAAAACTGTTCTCAACCAGGAAAACCATTCATAAAAATTTTATAAAACAAAACTTATTTGTTTACTTGATGAGTTATTCCCCGAGCTCCAGGTAGGAACATGAGGGGAATTTTGGTAGTAAAATCTGGAGTTGTGATTCGGTCATCTTAGAGAGGTCACGCAGTAGGGTCTTAACTCACCTCTCCGGGCACAAGCATGAAGATTAAAAGTCTGTCATATAAAGTAGTTTTTTAAAAGAGTTTAGCGACCTGGCTTCTTTAACTTCTGTTGGGAGTCTATTCCATGTATTTGCAACTCTGTTGGAGAAAAAGTTATGTCTCATCTCAGTCTTGTATCTGCTCGGAATCAGGTTTTTGCAATAAGCTGTTGTACGTGTCAATCTCTGAGCATTTGTTCCTACTGGTCTGAACCATATATTGCTGTCTACCTGGTCAATTCTTGACAATATCTTGTAGGTTTGGATGATGTCAAATCTTTTTCTATGTTTCTCAAGGGACAATATACCCAATTCTACAAGTTTTTCTTCATAATTAACACCTTTCAGACCAGAAATAAGATTTACTGCTCTTCTCTGAACTTTTTCTAATATTTCTATATCTGCAGCTGTCCAGGGTGACCAGGCTGGAATAGCAAATTCCAGATGACATTTAATAAACTATGTGTACAGTTTAAGAAAACTGTGTGTACAGTCTAAGAAAAGTGACACAGGCCTATGGTTCTCAGGGTTATTCTTAGATCTTTTTGTTTTATAAATTAGCGTAACATTTGCAATCGCTAGGTACCTGTCCTGTGTTCATAGATTAGTTAAAAATGTTTGCCCCAGGGGTTTGGAGAGGATGTAACCAAAATCTTAAAGAAAACAAGCGGATATATTAACTTGGAAATTTTCTGTTTAAAAAGAAAACAAGCGGATATATTAACTTGGAAATTTTCTGTTTAACATCATTTTCCGAAAAATAACTATTTTTGTTTCTCATAAGACTCGAAAGTGATAAAAAACTTATTTATTAATTTATTTTTCAATTTATCTCTAGAACTTTTTGTTTAATTATGAATAAGATAGCAAATCTTAGCTTTTAGTCCCAATTTTTTATTTTCAAAGTTTTGTTCATGCTTTGTTCAGTATGTTCATAAAAAATTATATTTTGATTACGAATATTGAATATGGATGGTTGGAATGTTAGGGAGAGGATAGAACACAGACCTCCTACTACACCATGTGCTCCCTCTCCTACCTCATCGCCATGGTCTCCAGCAACAAGGCTCTCATGTGGGTCAACTACCCAACACAGGTAACAAATCCACGAAACATTTGAAACATATATATAAAATATTAAGAAATCTAATTAGCAGTTTAAAAAAGTCGGGTTTATGTTTTATCTTGTTTTCCGTATCCTAATGAATGCAATATAGAGATTAAGAATTTTAATATGAATATTAAAACTGTGAAATAATATGAATTGTCGCGTCGTAAAGTATTATTAAAGTTATCAGAATGTTCGTACTGAAACTGTAACACCACAATTGGTGATTAACCAGACATTATAAAACTTTAAGAAATAAAAATGTTTAGATCTTAAAAAATAGTTTTACATTTAGGTTATTGGTAAATCCTGCAAACCTATTCCTGTCATGATCCTTGGTGTAATACTAGGTAAGTCCCCCCCCCCTCAATTTTATCTTTGAAATTAATCAATATATTTTGAAGTATTTACTCCTATAATTTTTGTAGGATTCTTTTCTCTGCTACGATATAAATTTTGATTGATCTATATCAAGCTGATTCAGTCGTTAAACTGAATGTGTGTCATAAAACTGAACACATGAGAACTCTGATATATTTACTTCTAGTAGAATTCTATGCTACACGTTACAGTTATATACAGTTCAACAGAAAATATACATATTTTAACCAGTGTGCAATAGACTGTATACTAACTACATGTTACAGTTATATACAGTTCAACAGAAAATATACATATTTTAACCAGTGTGCAATAGACTGTATACTAACTACATGTTACAGTTATACACAGTTCAACAGAAAATATACATATTTTAACCAGTGTGCAATAGACTGTATACTATCTACACTACATGTTACAATTATACATAGTTCAACATAAAATAACCAGTGTGCAATAGACTGTATACTATCTACACTACATGTTACAATTATACATAGTTCAACATAAAATATACATATTTTAACCAGTGTGCAATATACTGTGTACTACACTAAATTTTACAGTTATACACAGTTCAACAGAAAGTATTCATATTTTAACTAGTGTGCAATAGACTGTGCACTACACTAAATGTTACAGTTATACACAGTTCAGCAGAAAATATACATATTTTAACCAGTGTGCAATAGACTGTATACTACACTACATGTTACAGTTATACACAGTTCAACAGAAAATATACATATTTTAACCAGTGTGCGATAGACTGTATACTACACTAAATGTTACAGTTATGTACAGTTCAACAGAAAATATACATATTTTAACCAGTGTGTATACTACACTACATGTTACAGTTATACACAGTTCGACAGAAAATATACATATTTTAACCAGTGTGCAATAGACTGTATACTACACTACATGTTACACTGTTACAGTTATACACAGTTCAACAGAAAATATGCATATTTTAAACAGTGTGTATACTACACTACATGTTACAGTTATATACAGTTCAACAGAAAATATGCATATTTGAACCAGTGTGCAATAGACTTTATACTACACTACATGTTACAGTTATACACAGATCAATAGAAAATATACATATTTTAACCAGTGTGCAATAGACTTTATACTACACTACATGTTACAGTTCAACAGAAAATATACATATTTTAACCAGTGTGCAGAAAACTATTTACCAAACTTTACTTTCTAGTTTCATATAGAAAATATATGTGAATCAATCATTGTGCATTTGTTTACATAACTGAAACTTTTTTGGTCCTCAAAGTGTCAGGACGTAAATCTTATCCTTTCTAATATTGTAGGACGGAAATCTTATCCTTTCTAATATTGTAGGACGGAAATCTTATCCTTTCTAATATTGTAGGACGGAAATCTTATCCTTTCTAATATTGTAGGACGGAAATCTTATCCTTTCTAATATTGTAGGACGGAAATCTTATCCTTTCTAATATTGTAGGACGGAAATCGTATCCTCCTCTCAAGTACTTCTTCGTCTTCCTTATTGTGGCCGGGGTCGCCTTGTTCATGTACAAGGACAAGGCGGGGAGCAGCAGTGAGGAGATGGGACTGGGTATTGGAGAAATGATGCTAATTCTTTCTCTGGCTTGTGACGGTATTACAGGGGCTATTCAGGTTAGAACAATAATTTTTTATCTATTTTTATAAAAAATAACATTTTTTCTTTTTCCGTAAATAATTTTTTTTTACTGTTTCAGTTTTTTTCCCGATCACCTCCCACTTAAAAAAAAACTATATACCTGATGATCTAAATATTATTTATCCAGGAAAGAATGAAGAGTGAATACCAGACAAAGTCCGGGCACATGATGAAGGCAATGAACCTCTGGTCGATGTTGTTCCTTGGAGTTGCTCTAGGTAAAGAATAAGAAGACTCTCAGCTGAAAATTGCCAAATAAAAAAAAGAGTTTTCCAATCTAACAATTTATTCTTAATCATTTAATCATTCATTATTAACACATCACATGAACACTCGGAACATAAATATAAACATAAATATAAACATAAATATAAACAAAAATAGAAACATAAATATAAACATAAATATAAACATAAATATAAACATAAATATAAACATAAATATAAACATAAATATAAACATTAATAAAAATAAAAAAATTTTAAAAAGCCCATGAACACGTGCACACATGAACACAATTACATAAATATATGTACACATTACCACATGTACCATGACATTAAAAAAAAGAAAAAATCATCTGTTAAGGAATAACTGGAGAAGGTTTTGAGTTCATTGGATTCGTAAGCCGACATCCTGCAGTTCTTTGGCAGGCAGGATACTTAGACAGTTTAATCTCAATAAAAAATATATTTTTTAAACAAATCCTTTAAAAGTTAAAAATTGAAACACTTAATAAAATTATTGAATTTTTTAGATATTGACATTTTGTGTTGCCAGCGCTTTTGGTCAGTTCTTCATCTTCATGTGTGTCAGGTAGAGAGTCATATATTTAGATACTCTTAATAAATACTAGTATACAATACACATAAATCTTATATATTCAAACAACTTAATAATTATTCTTTTGACTATTTAGGCATGAAACAAATTGTGGCATTATTTTTTGCGTTTTTCAAAACATAATGGTTCATTGGTTATTTTGTCTCGTGAAAACGAGCTTTCAGAGTATTATAAAAAAAATCAAGGATTTTGATAAATCAAATTCAATCAATGTCAAAATAGTGTATTTTTATGAAAATTTAAAATCAACTTTTTTTTAGTGATTTTGGACCTCTGCCGTGCTCAATAGTTACAACAACCAGAAAGTTCTTCACTGTCCTCGCCTCCGTTCTCTTTTTCGGGAATAGTTTGATTACGCGGCAATGGATCGGAGTTGGACTCGTCTTTGCTGGACTATTCATGGACGGAGCTTATGGCAAACGTAAAGTTCAGTAAATCTAACAAAACAAACTCTGAACTTAAATTATAGAAAATCTAGCACAAATATAGAACTTTTGGACTGCCTACTTATACATAATGTTGTCTTACACTTTCCTGAGTTTTGTTTGATTTTTCAGAAGGTCACAAAGTACAAAGCGGAGTCAAGGAATCCGTGTGATCACTAGATGTGAGCAAACCAACAATGTGATATCTACCGCACTATCTTTCCATCATTAAATAGCATTTTTTAGATCTTTCTTATTTTACACATTGATATATCAGCTTTTGTTACAGAAGAACAAATGTATATGTTACGCAAGCTGAGACCGAAACATGGGATTGGAACGGTTACCATCGGAATATCATTTCTCTCCGGGACAGATGATTCTAATACAGTGCTGAGAGGGGAAGCGTCCGATGTTGATATAGTAAATCGGGATAAAGAATATGAATTGTTTTCTCAAATGTATTCTGATAGAGAATCCTACACATGGAAGGAAAGATTAAGGTGACTTTTTGTTTAAATGCACCGTTAACGTATTGTTAAATGTTTTTATAACTAAATGGGAAAATTATTACGTTTCTAAACTGAAATGAGGCAAATGTCATTCATCTGATGCTAAATGCGTTCTCGAATTTGTTACACAATAATATAATTATAATGAAATTATTTTTTAAGAGAGAAATTATCTATGCAGATTGCAGACCGTTTAAGTCCCTCATGATTTTGAAAAAACTTTTCACGAAAAATTGGTTATCATTGAGTTTTCATTATTTTAATTATATTTTTATCCTGTTTATTTAAGCAACTATCATGTTAGTTGGATCATAGTTTTGGGGGCATATATTCTCTAAATATTTTAACCTGACTACTTTTCCTCAGTGAGGATTTTTTCAAGAATTTTTTTGTCTATTTTTTCCAACAAGAAAAATTGTATTCTGTAAAATCTTAATTTTTGAACATGTTGGATTGAATATCTAAAAAATACTAAAATTAATTAGAAATTTTTTTTCCAAAATTATCTTTGTGAAAAACCCCTGGAATATTTTTATATCTATCTATCTTTATATTTGATACAGTTTAATGTGGAGACGAGATGAATACGACACTTTCTCCCCTGAACTCGACCAGGTTTATCAATCCACGCTGGGAGCCTTGTTTCTAGGAGGTATATACGGAGTTTATGCGGAAAGTAGAGTGGCGACAATGAACTTTCTAGAAAAAAATAAATATGAAATGTTTAAACATCCTAAAGAAGCTCAGCTAGCACTGCAGGACAGAGCACATATAGCATATATTAAGGTAAGAGTTGAACTTGTTTTTGCAGATGTTAAATATTGAAAGTAATTTAAACTAACTTTTTAAAATGTAACTATATTCCAGGGCTTTTCAAAGATTTTTTTAAAATGATCCTTTATCAACAATCATTTTTTCTTCTTTCTCATAGTTTCGGATTTTTTTCTGATTTAATTGTTGTACTTTATTGTATCCAAAATTCAAAACCGTAATTTTTAAAGGCTTATTTTTTCAAAACAACCGGCCATAGACCTTTTTGGGATCACTAGATGTTTCGGCCGTTTTTTCGCTTGTTCGAAAAACAAGGCAAATTTAATTACAGAATATATAAAAACTTTTATTTTACTGATTTTATTTCTAATTTGAATAAAAAGATCTTTTATTCGACAACATTTGTGAATATATATTCAGGGTTTTGTTAAATATGGTTCTAAGCTGAGTATCCTGTGTTTCCTGTATAGTGGAGTAGCTCAGAGTATGGCTTGTATACGGAATTACGTAAACCCTTTAGATCATGTTGTGGCAGGAGCAGTTATGGGAGCAGTTTATAGATTTAATATGGGACCTAAAGGTAATTTTATCAGTCTAATAAAGTCCAAAAAAGGATTTTTTGATTAAAGTTCTTAATTTCTATCATTTTTAAAATCATACAGATGACTGATTATGTTAGAAAGTTACCAAACTTGGTGCTTTTATTTTTTTTGTAATCTAAATTTGAAGTCCCTGTCCGATTTATTCTCTAAAGTTCTTGTCTTTCTGTGCCATTCTGTAATAAATTTCTGTAATTCATGTCTGTAATATTTATTAAAGTCCCTGTCTATCATATCTTTCTATTGTCCCTCTCTGTAATATCTTTCCGTAATGCTTGGCTCTAAATTCTTCCTTTAGTCGCTTCAATGTAATATATCTTTATAATAATCTATAATCTTTATTATCTATCTGTTTATCTTACTGTAGTCCCTGTCTTTATTCTCTATCCGTGATATCTTACTGTAGTCCCTGTCTTTGTTCTCTATCCGTGATATCTTACTTTAGTCCCTGTCTTTATTCTTTATCCGTGATATCTTACTGTAGTCCCTGTCTTTATTCTCTTATCTGTATATCTTACTGTAGTCCCTGTCTTTGTTCTCTATCCGTGATATCTTACTGTAGTCCCTGTCTTCATTCTTTATCCGTGATATCTTACTGTAGTCCCTGTCTTTATTCTCTATCTGTATATCTTACTGTACTCCCTGTCTTTATTCTCTATCTGTATATCTTACTGTAGTCCCTGTCTTCATTCTCTATCTGTTTATCTTACTGTAGTCCCTGTCTTTATTCTCTATCTGTTTATCTTACTGTAGTCCCTGTCTTTATTCTCTATCCGTGATATCTTACTGTAGTCCCTGTCCTTATTCTCTATCTGTATATCTTACTGTAGTCCCTGTCTTATTCTCTTATCTGTATATCTTACTATAGTCCTTTTCTTTATTCTCTATCTGTGATATCTTACTATAGTCCCTGTCTTTATTCTCTATCTGTAATATCTTACTGTACTCCCTGTTTTTAAATCTCTATCTGAAATATATTGCTTTACTCCCTGACTTCCCTTACCTTATATATCGTTCTGTAGTCCCTGTCTTTATTCCTTATCTATAATTTCTTGCTGTAGTCCCTGTCTTTATTTCTTATCTATAATTTCTTGCTGTAGTCCCTGTCTTTATTCCCTATTTATAATTTGTTGCCGTAGTCCCTGTCTTTATTCCCTATCTATAATTTCTTGCTTTAGTCCCTGTCTTTATTCTCTATCTGTAATATCTTATTGTACTCCCTGTCTTTATTCTCTATCTGTAATATCTTTCTTAGTCCCTTTATTCCTTATTTATAATTTCTTGCTGTAGTCCCTGTCTTTATAACCTATCTATAACTTTTTGCTGTAGTCCCTATCTTTTTTCTCAATCTGTAATATCCTGGTGTAGTTTCTGTCTTTATTCTCTATCTGTAATATCCTGCTGTAGTCGCTGTAGTCCGTGACTTTATTCCCTACCTTAAATATCTCTCTGTAGTCCCTGTTTATAGTCTCTACCTGTAATATCTTGCTGAAGTCCCAAGTTCTGGAAGTCTTAAAGATAAAACAAATTAGCTTATTTATTCTGCTTTTCATGTATCCATCATCCATTATCCAATATCTAGGTATGATTGGCGGGGGATTCCTCGGTGGTGTACTAGGCCTTCCAGCAGGAATCTGTTTTTGGTTAGCTCAATACTTAACAGGGGAAACGGTAGAGGAACGATGGAAAAGAGAGTTCCTCCATTCAAGGAACATTATTGCCGCCAAGGGGGAGGAGGCGGCGGCTAAAGATCTAAGACGAGAGATTATTGATGAGAAGAAGGTCGAGTGGAAGGAATCTGATGAGGATAGCACCTGGTTAAGAAGAACTATAATTGAATTGAGATTATGGGCGGAGAAAAACGGATACCTGCCTCGTCCCCCGCTTTCATCGGATGAAGCAGACAAACAACTTTCTAATGAAAGAACTAATTTATCTAAATAATTTCAGATTTATGAAGTCATATTTAAAATGATTTATATTCTCTTGTTGTTCTGTATACCTTGTATACTGGGACCACCTGTTGATAAAACAGCCAAAGGTAATTTTTAAATGGGTGACCATTTTCAAGAATGGTTTATTATTGGTATATTAATCATTTCTAAATTATCCTGAATTTGTTTTAGGAAAACCAAAAATAGAAATGACACAATTGGGTTAAAAAATTCGAACAACTATTTTTAAAATTCGAAATTTCGAGAGAAAAAAAAAATTCCCCTATAATGATTTTAAAATTCCACGGGCAACGACTGGAACTTCAGCTAGTTAGTTATTGATATTTATGGTCCAACCCTTGTTGTCTAGGCCCACAGCAGAATGAGACCCTGGAGGACTGGAACCTTGGTCTAGAGTACAACAAGTATCTCCGGGAGGTTGTTCAGATACTAGAAGCAGATCCAGACTTTAGAAAGAAACTAGAAACTGCTAAGGTAAATAAGGTCATTCATTAAAGCCATCAATATATGGAAAAATTGGAATTTTTTTTTGAAATAGATTATAAAGTACAATAGGTGGCAACAGAGAAATAGGCCAATTATTCATGACATCATAAGTGTCAAATATAACAAGGAAAACAACATTTTCCCCCAGTGGTTGACATTTTTTTCAAGATTGAATAAAAAAGTTTATAGATAGAAAAAAAGAACCCAATTTGCACTTATTTCACTGTGAGATTAGCACTTTATTATCACAATCTATGCAATAAAACAAGACATTCATAGATATGTTGTTTATAGCCAGCCAAACGGCTGGACCGAATGGACTGAATTTTTTTGATGACACTCATGGGTGGGTGGCGGGTGCTAAAGGCTAAAAAAACGATTTTTTTTCTTCAAAATTTCTTTCAACATTTTTTTTTCATTTATTTTTTCTATTTCTGGCAATGCTGGGTCCTTCAGCTAGCTAATAATAATTTTGTCGGACACATAAAACTGTTGACATTTGTGACGTAAGAATACAGCTGTACTGAGTGTACAAATTCTACGTTGCCATCTATTGTACTTGATAATCTATTTGGTTATGGGAAAAATACAATTTTTTTGTTTTTATTAACATTAACACCATGCTAAGGGATAAATGCAAAATTCTTAAACTGTGTAATAGGAAGACGACTTGATTAGTTGAGTTTGGTTACGGGTAAAAGTATTTGCTTTATAACAACAATAAATACACATAAATTGCCTAATTGGTTCTACCTATTCAACAGCTTTGCGGTTCCCACTGTAAGAAACATTTTCCTAGAAAAAAACTCAATTAATTCCAGGTTGATGAAATCCGTGATGGAACAATAGCCAAGGAGCTTGAGTTTCTCAGCCACGGGATCCGAACCAAGCTGGACGAGGTAAAGAGGCAGGAGATGGAGAGGTTGAGACACCTGGCGCAGAGACAGATAGAGTTGAACCAGGGCCTCGATAGGAAGCATATCAAGATCCCGCAACATATTGAGGTTAAACACAACTCCTTCGAGGTTGCGGATCTCCAGAAGCTGATCAAACAGACCACGAATGATTTAGAGGTTTGTATTTTTAACAATCTTCCTTTCATTAAAACTTTTCAACATTTAACATGTTTATTTAATTAAAATGCCACCTGTCTAACACAAGTGTTTTTATATATTTTTTGTTTCTGTTGATATAAAGCTTCGTTTAGTGTATGTAATTAAGTTAGACTTTGCGATCTTAATGTGGGTTCTTAACTAAACTTGATTTTGATTAGTGCTCTATAATGATTCGCATATGTTGATATATTGCCAGCTCTAATATGAAAACCCCGCAGTTCCAGTATTTCATAATATTTCCGAATTCGTTAATCATCCGAACTGTGAGCTAATAGTAATAAGTGTTAGACGGCCGCTGCACTGGTGGTCTGGGCTCTATAAGATCCTATCTTTCTTATCCAAGTTTATTTCAGTTTTGTCCAAACCTTAGTTACCAGTTTTAAAAAGATCTTAACTTTGCATTATTAGGAGGCAGATAAGCAGAGAAGGGAAGAATTTAAGAAATATGAGATGGAGAAGAAGTTTGAGAAGGAAATGAGATTAAATGCAATAAATGATACTCAGGTATATACTTTTGGAAGAAAAAAAACTCCAAAGGATGAAACTTGAATGACGCAGTAAGTATAATCTTAAATACTTTTAATTAATGGATCAAACAAATTTGAAAGGATAGCAATTTGCAGTTGCAGCAAACGAGGAAATTAAGTAATGAGATATGAACAGTCGTCTAGAAGAATCTCATCCCTTGAGTGAACTTAGAGTTACATTTTTGATAATACATTTGAACATCGTCTAACGTTACGCAGATGTTCATAATTCCACAATTTTCCCCTCAAATAGACAGATAAAAGATGTAGTTGGCTAATCAATGTGTACTGTGTAGTTTACAAAATATTTTTTAAACAAAATTTTATATCTCATTCATTCCTGAAATCATCTGTTTAGAAATCGCTAATCTTGCTTTATATTCAGTCAAATTCCAACAGTCTCAGGAGTTGATCCATTTATTTATTTATTCCGAAGGGTCCCATTTGTCATCTAAGCGAGCTTAGAAGTAAAACGAGCTACCCGACCCGCCAGCACCCCCATTAGATAATGAGATGTTAGCCTCAGGGTAGGGGGCCTGTTAGGATCGTATACTGGTAAATACGACCTGGGTCAGGCCACATGTCGGTTAGGTCGTCATGCAGCCCAGTATTATATAAAAATACAACTACAATACAAATATTATTGAAAAATACAATTATAATACAAGTATTACAGAAAAATACAACTACAATACAAATATTATTGAGAAATACAACTACAAAACACATATTATTGAAAATACAATTATAATACAAGTTTTATAGAAAAATACAATCATGCAGCCCAGGCTGTTACCCCAGCCCGCCTAGTCCTGCAAGAGAACTAGTTTGTTAATTCCTCGTACTATTTAGCGTATTGTTGTCTACGTTGACTGGCTGTTGCGTATCGTTGCCGCAATTTGGTTTTTGGTTGCTAGCTGTACCCATGGTTAGTTCATCCAGGTTTAGTACCCATGGTTAGTTCATCCAGGTTTAGTACCCATGGTTAGTTAATCCAGGTTTAATACCCAGGGTTAGTTCCTCCAGGTTTAATACCCACGGTTAGTTCATCCTAGTTTAGTACCATGGTTAGTTCATCCAGGTTTAGTACCCATGATTAGTTCATCCTGGTTTAGTACCCATGGTTAGTTCATCCATAAAACGTTAATGTTAGTCCTTAAAAAGTATTAATTCTTAACAAATAAAATCGAAAGTGCTTAAAACTAATAAAATTAATTTATTTTTAAAAGTTTACATAAAATTTAGCGCATTTTTATTTTAAATAGTTTTTTAATCTTCATATCACTTCACATTTTCTATCTGATGTATCTGTGTTAAGAATTAGATGCAATTACGTCATCAAAGACCAGAAAAAATTTCGTCGGAGTCAGGTTCAGGAACTTCAGGCTCTGACTTTAATACTATATTGTTTGTAGGAGAGGAAGGTTGTGCAGGAGGAGATGGAGAAGATGGAAGCTAAACACAGGGTGCACGACAAGATAAACCATCCTATGACCAAGGATCAGCTAGAGGAGGTCTGGGAGGAACAAGATCATATGGATCCTAAGGTCGGTTCAATAAGATCAGATAAGGAAAAGATCTGAAAACTCACCCATCTTGGAGAGCCCAGACCGACATCGGTCAACATATACATTTGCCTTAGTTTCCTTAAACTATTTTGTGAAGTTTATTTTACTATTAAAGCAGAATTAGTTAAGTTAGGAAAATAACTATGGTTAAGGAAAGGGAAAGAACCATGGTTAAAGGAACGAAAATAACTAATAACTATGATTAAGGAAAGGGAAAGAACCATGGTTAAAGAAAGGAAAATAACTATTTTTAATGATTGGAAAATAACTATAGTTATGGAAAGGGAAAGGAAAAAAACTATGGTTTAGGAAAAGAAAAGAACTATGGTTAAGGAAAGAAAAAGAACTTTGGTAAGAAAAGGAAAAGTACTACGGTTAAGGAAAGGAAAAGAACTATGGTTAGGATAGGGAAAGGTAAAGAACTATGGTTAAGGAAAGGAAAAGAACTATGGTAAGAAAAGGGAAAGTACTATAATTAAGGAAAGGAAAAGAACTATGGTTAAGAAAAGGGAAAGAACTATGGTTAAGGAAAGGAAAATAATCATGATTAAGGAAAGGAAAAGAACAACTGTTAGGTTAGGGAAAGGTAAAGAACTATGGTTAGGGAAAGGAAAAGAACTATGGTTAGAAAAGGGAAAGTACTATAGTTAAAGAAAGGAAAATAACAATGGTTAAGAAAAGGGAAAGAACTATAGTTAAGAAAAGGAAAAGAACTATGGTTAAGAGAAATAAAATAATTGTGGTTAAAGAAAGTAAAAGAACTATGGTTAGGTTTGGGAAAGTTAAAGAACTATGATTAAGGAAAGAAAAAGAACTATTGTTCAGAAAGGGGAAAGTACTATGGTTAAGGAAAGGAAAAGAACTATGGTCAAGAAAAGTAAAATAATTATGGTTAGGATTGGAAAAGAACTATGGTTAAGGAAAGAAAAGCTGAGAAAAGAAATATTAATTTTTCCCTAGATAACAACATTTAATCCTCTGGTTTTCAAAGTTGAATCAAATCTCTAGTGAAGTCTTACTGATAAAATTTATCTTCCGTAAGGACTGGGATCCCAAAACCTTCTTCGCTATGCATGATCTGGATGGGAACGGTGAGTGGGATGAGAACGAGGTTCGAATACTCTTCAGGAAGGAGCTGGATAAAGCCTACGATCCCAACAACCCCGAGGACGACATGAAAGAGAGGGAGGAGGAGATGGAGAGGATGAGAGAACATGTTTTCAAGTAAGATAAAGTCTTTAAAGCATTGGTTAGGTTACGAGGATACCAGTATTTTGACTTCCTTTTCAAGATTCAAGTGATGAAATATTTTTTAAAAAATTTGCTCCACTCGCACATCTAATTGTTGATTAACGAGAGATTTGTAAAACCTTCCTCATCTGAAAGGTCAATCAAGAGTCAGCATAAAAGTATCGAGAAAAAATAAAGAAACTCGGGAATTTCTCTTTAGGTGTTAGTAAAACTAAAACACATATTTATCTGGATTATTTTACAGGGCGTACATTCGGAAAATATGGATTTAAGCACTTGTCTAAAGAAACAATTTTTATTAATAATTTTTTTTGACGGATATAAAACTAACAAGTGCGGACAATTACAGTCGAGATGGACAAATGATCTGGAATATTCAATCTGATTTTGTTTGTTTTTAAAAAGCATGTCGGAAAAGGAGGAGGGGGGGGGGAGAAATCAAGTCATGTTTTGCCGATCTAGCTTTTTGTACATTTTTATTTTTATTTTTAAATAAAAGTTGTTACGACTGGACATCTGGAATAATCTGTAATTTATATCGATTGATAGATTTCCGGATTTTGAGTGATTGATTTATATTTGGGTTTGTGGTTCAAGTTGAAGATTTAAAGAATTTTGTGATAAATTGATCTTAGGTCTGAACGATTGATCTTGGTTGATCTTTTGTCTGATCTAATAATCTAAGGTCAAATTTATTAATATTAGGTCTATTTGATAGATATTAGGTCTGATTTATCAACGTATTTTGTTCTAGAGAGTCTGACAAGGATAAGAACAGGATGATTTCCTACCAAGAGTTTCTAGCAGAGACGGAGAGGGACGAATTTGAGAAGGTATAATTTATTTTTCAGTCTAAATAAATATGTAATAATAATAAAAAATACTAGTTTTTGTTAAAAATGCTTAAAATATTGTTTCTTAATTTGATTCTGCATGATCTGGTCCATATTTTATGGATTGCAATAACTAACATTCCTGATAATTATTTTAATCCCCACCACCACACTTCAGTAGTAATAAGTTCTAAACCTTGATTTTAGCCCAAAAGTTACAATTTAAGTAATAGTAAGAGCAAGTTTTTATACTAACTCCTCCTTTATAAGGATCCTGGCTGGGATACAGTAGATGATGCTGAACTCTATACTGATGAAGAGTTCCAGAGATTTGAATCAGAACGGGAAGAGCAGATAAAGTAAGATTAATTTTCCAATAATTTCATGTTATTTAGTTAAAACCTTAATAAACTTTTTAATGTTTGACAAAAGTTTTAAGCTGAAATATAACATTTTGTCCCCCCCTCCTTCTCCCCAAACCTGCCTCTCTCTCTTACTAGAAATTCTTACAATTATTTGTTGCTTTTTGTTTACTAGGAGAATGATTGAATCTGGACAAATGCCCCCTAACTATGCTTATCCAAATATCCCCGGTATGCCCCCTCCTGGATACAATCCTGGGTTTGGATACCCACCTTTGCCCGGCGGTCCTATGCCCGGGGTTGATCGGAACGGAATCCCGATGCATGGTAGTGTTCCTGGCCAGCCTGCGCATCCACAGTTTGTTCCTGGACAACCTCCTCCACAACAACAGTATCTGCAACAACAGTTCCAGGGACAACAACAGTTCCAAGGACAACAACAGTATCCGCCACAACAGCTATATCAAGGACAACAACAATATCCACCACAACAACAGTTTGGAGGACAACAGCAACAGTTCGCTGGACAACAACAAGGCCAACCACAGCAGTTTGCACAGCCTTCTCAGGTACAATTCCAGCCAGGACAACAACAACAATTTGTAGCACAACCTCAACCAGGAGCAGGACAAGCAGGGCAACCTCAACCTGGACTAGGGCAACAACAATTTGCAGGACAACCCCAGCCAGGACAAGGACAACCCCAGCCAGGACAAGGACAACCCCAGCCAGGACAAGGACAACCTCAGCCGGGACAACCCCTGTCCGGACAAGGACAACCTCAGCCAGGACAAGCACAACCACAGCCAGGACAAGGACAAGCTGTTCCCGTTGCTGGACAACAAACTCCGTGAATAATAACTTAATTAAATATTTTCGTCACAATTATTGAAATTTTTCCGTTGAATCCCAACTGTTCTCTGTGATATTTTTCCCACATTGTGTTTCAATTTTTCGTCCTCTTGATTGTTTCCCTAACAAATTACAATCCTTTTTTCCCCTGATATTATACTTGATCGTTTTAATATTTTCCTTGATATTTTTTTATATTCAGATATTTTTCTTGATATTTTTATAGATATTTTGCCTTTTCTTTTTATTTTCCTTATACTCAATGCTTCCTGAAATTTTCCATTTGATAATTCTTATTGAGTTAACGACTTAGGATTCAAACGTAAGCTGAATGTGCCAAATACATTTTTACACAAAGATATCCCAACAAGATCTGATTCATCTCTCCAATTATTGTTTACCAAGTTGACGATCAGTTAAACATATGAATATATCCCTGTAGTGTGTGACCATGTATACACCTGTTAAAACAGCTGCAGTTAAATTTTACGTATTATTTTCAGTCAGGTTTAAATTGGCTCGAAATATATTGCCCTTGAAGTACCGACAGTATTGGTTTACATTCATAAACAGCATTTTAATTGAGTTTTCCAATCCTAGGAGTCCAGACATATACCACTTAGAATATTATTGGTTTACTACTTGACTATGTTTACGCCAATTTACAATTTACAGTGAGTTTAGATCCTTTCAATTACAGAAATATGTAGAAATGTGGACCATGAGCAGGCTTAACTTGGGTTTGGAGACATCCTGACATCTCCAGGTCCGGTCTACATCTGGAAGCAGAGTTAATTTTGCACCGGAGCCATCTTGAATTCTCCGAGTTTTGCCTAAATCTGGGGGCAGAGTAAACTTGGGTTCCTTAAAATCTCTGGGCCAGGCCTAGATCTTGGAACAAAGTTAACTGGCACTCGGAGACATCTTAACATATTTATTCAAGCTGTGATTTTGCTGTGAGGTAATGTTTTTTTAATAATTTTAACTTTTTGTTTTTTAAACTTTTCAATAGCTAGCTTCCTTAAAATTTTCACGCATTTTGCCTCTTTATGATCATTATTATTATCAAAGCTTTGGGACGTAATATGAAAATCTTATGAGGAAAAAAATGTAATAATGGAAATTCTTAAACGAGATGAAATAATCTTGATGTATTCTTTAACGAAGGCCGCAGGCCTGAGTTAAAGAATGCATCAAGATTATTTCATCGAGTTTAAGAATACCATTATTACATTTTTATCCTCATAAGAATAGTATTATATCATATTTGTGAGGTTCCATGGGCGCATACCCAAGAAATTATAGTAAAAAATAATTCTGGTGAAATCCAACTATTTCAAGTTGGAACAGATCACATTATGAAAGGTTGCAAATAAGTTCTATGCTCTTGTTCTGACTAACACTGTTTTTTTATTTTTCTAATGTTAAAATGTTTAAAGCCATTTAATATGTAAAAATTGGTTCTTAATTTGAAAGTAATGCATGTGGTGTGATTGTTTCCATAGTTTAGTTTTTTTGTTTACCAATATATAATGAATTTGCTTGTTTGTCAAGTAAATACTACATTTAGATACAGCATGTTGAATGTGCCCTGAGTATTTTTTAGATGGGGAGAAGGTATTGTAGTGGGTTGTCTTAATCTCCTGAACAAAATCGTGAAATCATTTACAAAAGAAATCATTTCCTGGATATTAGATCCTAAATCTTCCAAAAAGAGGAGATAAATCAGGTTATCTAGTAAGAATCAGTTCGACATGAACTGATCTAAGATATTTGTCTTTTATTCATTAAGCAAGATTTACTGGTTTGTTTTCATTGCTATGGAGTATGGAGTTCTAAGACCCCACTAAAGGTTGTGACAATAGTATTTCAATGATACGTTTTATAAACTAAAATTTTTGGTTTTGTTTGTGGTTTCACTTCATCATCTCTGACTCAGGCTGAGGTACTTTAAAACTTTATAAAGTGAAAAAAAAATAATTGAAATTGTGAAGACATGACAAACCTTTCCATTTTTGAAAAGCTCTAACCATTCTATTACAAATATGCAGGGATTTGCAAAATCCCACCAAACTTTGTTTGCAATGAAGAAAAACCAAAAACAAATTGAATAAAGTAGGCAGTCGGGCAGTATCCTTTGAGACTCGGTAGTTTGATGAAATTGTCCAATGGAAGGCTTTAAGTACATGGTTTATATTTTTTAGAAAGGTTAGAAAATGTTAATTAAACACAGGGGGTTCCACTCTTCTGTCAGGACTAAGGTTAAGATTTAAATAGAAATTCCTGAATAAAGATATATCAATACTTCAAAAAACGAAAAAGGAAAGTGAGCATGAAAAGGTAAGTGAGCATGTTTTACTAAAGTAAAAAAGGTAAGTTTTAACATTAAAGAAAAAGGTAAGTGAGCATGTTATTTTAAAGTATAAAAAGGTAAGTCTGCATGTATTAATATAAAAGAAAAAGGTGAGTTTGTCCTGAGCATGTTGTCAGTACAAAATAATTAAGTTAAGACCAATTTGAAAAGATCAATATAAGAAGCGTGTAAGAATGAATATTCCTTAAGAAGTGTAATAATTTCCATTCTTTAATGCTCGGAGCGTGTGAGAATATACATTCTTTCACGCTCTGACCGTGTAATAATTTCCATTCTTACACGGTCTGGCGTTAAAGAATGAAATTTCTGCACCTACAGTGTAAGAATAAGCATTCTTAAACGCTAGGAAGGGAACAATATTAAAATTGTTCCTCCTGAACCGTGTAATAATGGGAATTCTTACACGATAGGTTTACTACTATGGAACCGAACAGATATGATATAATACGTTTTATTTCATTAAATAAATTCTAGGAAAATAACGATAAAAAAACAATAGAATATCAACCATTTAATATTTTGCCCCCTCCCCCTACGTTGTTGCGGTTCCTACATTACTAGCTCGTTAACTTAGCTTTGCCGGCAAACTAAACATACTCAAAAGTAAAGCCACTCAACCTAAAATTTGAAATCAAACTCAGAATATTGCTGTGTTCTACCAAGTTACCCCAACATATTTTAAATCAAACTCAGAATATTGCTGTGTTCTACCAAGTTACCCCAACATATTTTAAATCAAACTCAGAATATTGCTGTGTTCTTCCAAGTTACCCCAACATATTTTAAATCAAACTCAGAATATTGCTGTGTTCTACCAAGTTACCCCAACATATTTTAAATCAAACTCAGAATATTGCTGTGTTCTACCAAGTTACCCCAACATATTTTGAGGAAACTCGGGTTCCTGAGTTATGATCGGACAATAGACATACAAACAAACAAATAGAAATTACTACTTATATTTATATGATGTATTATATTACTTATGTATATTATGTTAATTAACTGAAGAGGAGCAATCCGAAACAATTTGTATTTATAAATATGAAAACTGAGAAGCATGCTCTGATGATTGATTTTTAGTTATATATATATATATAGATGCGAAACATAAATGCATTTTTATGTTAATGCAAGTTTTTCTAAAGGCTCTATATTTTTATTTATGTTAAGGATTAAAAATGTCGAGGCAAGACAAAGACAAGGTTTTACCTAATTCTAAGGTATGCTGCAATTATCATAAAATTAAATATAATTAGTCAAAGTTATTTTTTTGATAAAATCAGTTCAAAAATAAGGCTTTCTTTAAAACTAACTTAATCTTACTAGTCAAGAGGTTTAGAAATTTTTGGTACATTTTTTATCTTTTATTTTGTTTAAAACGATGTAATATCAAAACTTTTTGATCTTGTGTATTTCAAAAAGTAATGATTTTATTGGTCTAGGTGCTCTCGGTCGCTTTCTTCTACTTCATCTGCAGCATATCCATGAACTTTCTTAATAAAGCGGTAAGTACAATACTTTACTTTACTTTTCTGTACCGCACTGAACTGTACTGTACTGTACAGCACAGTACAGTATAATAAGGCATGAAGTACAATTTGTTCCATTTTTTTTGTATATTTTGTTACGTGCATTTAAAGAGTTAAAACTTCATGCATCACCATTGACAGCCATTAGATTGAATGAATCAGACTAAATATTTTCTCTATCAAAAAAGCAGTTAAATTAGAATAAAACTTTTACTGTAGCAAACTTTGCTGAGGATGCAGAAAATCTTCTGTCAAACCAGATTTTCCTGTAACTTTATGTAATTCTATTCGGAGTGAATTCTTTCATCTCCAGTCATGGGCGTACGTACGAGGGACTTTAAAATACTTTAAAATCTCACTTTTGCCCTTACCTAGAAAAGTTTCATTAAAAAAGCTGTAATCAATACTTCATTCACTGTAAATATATCTTTGATATCATTATTTATAATTATGAATTTGAAAATATAGATATTTTTAAGAAACGTTTCCATCTTTTTTTCACCCATTGAAGCTTACAACACAGTATTAAGAGGAAGTGTCTTATGAGTCCACTTAATTATATAAATAATTTATTTTAAGGAGGGGCACCATGTTGCCAAGGGGGGGGGCACACAAAATTGTTGCTCTCGTACGCCCCTGTTTCCAGACAAGCTTTTTTAAGAATTAAAATTTCCAGTCCAAGAAGCCCAAAAGGTGGAATTTTTTTACACGATTTGTCCAAAAATTAAAAATGGGACTTCCAGCTTTTTTACCTTATTTATACGTTTCCTATGAAAAACATATATTTCCCCTGTTTAATTTAAATCTTTTTTCATAAATTGTGAAGAAATATGACATTTGACAAAAATATGACATAGATAATTTAAGTAAAGGAAAGTAAAGTACATTTTCACATATTAAGTTCAAATACGTGTTTTTGGAAATATATTCTTTGCTTAAATGTACACTTTACATTGTATTTTGTATTCAACACTCTACATGTCATTTCTTTGCCAATTGCCTGTTTATTATATTTTTTATTCATTTTATAATAATTTTATGTGTTTCTTAATCAGTCACTTGTGCAAACTATATTCTAATAGCCTATCCTGTTTTCCCACTGAAAGCCTATTCAAGTTTCAACATGAAATATTCGTTTTCGTTGAGTTTAAATTTAGTTTTAGTTTATGAGTTTATGGTTTAACCAACCAATATGGTGGTACGGTTTGATGAGAGCTTAACCCTGACTCCCATGGGATGATGGTTGACCATTTTATTTATTTATTTATAAATTGTATCCATCTATGAGTTGAAATATCCTTGGTTTAGATTGTATCCAGCTATGAGTTTAAATATCCTTGGTTTAGATTGTATGCAGCTATGAGTTTAAATATCCTTGGTTTAGATTGTATCCAGCTATGAGTTTAAATATCCTTGGTTTAGATTGTATGCAGCTATGAGTTTAAATATCCTTGGTTTAGATTGTATCCAGCTATGAGTTTAACTATCCCTTCACGATAATGGCTTGTCAGATGGTGTTTACAATAATTCTTTTGGATTCTCTACGGATATCAGGTGAGATTATTATATTTTTTATTTCACGACTTTTTTGAGGGTTTACAACGCAAGTGGATTTCACTTGCGCGTAATTGAGAGTCCTGAGCTGAAAACTTTAGAATGAAATATCCAGATATCCCGTCGAATAATTAATCTGGAGTTTAAATTCATGTGGAGAACAAGCAATATTTAATCTGGATATTAATTTAAGAAACTCTTTCTCTGGATATCCAACACAAAAGTTTTCAGCTCTGAGCTGAAAACTTTAGAATGAAATATCCAATTGTCAGATCATTTTGCTTCTCTGGAGTTTAAATTCATGTGGAGAACAAGCAATATTTAAACTGGATATTAAGAAAAAGAGTGGTTTAAGCCTTAATCCTGATATCCACCATTCTAAAGTTTTCAGCTCTGTAAACTCAGAAAAATTCCGCGCAACGAAATTCCGATAGAAAATCCTACTTTTTATTCAATTTTAAACTATCAAGTCAAATTATTATCAGTTCTTTATTTAGATAGAATACATTAATTTATTACATTTGGCCTAACTTTTATAGATTCTATTTAAGGGCACTAAGATCATGATAGTTTATGACTTTATTATTTTTTCTTAAACTAAAAAGTAAAATTGCTTTGTACATTGGAATAAATTCAAATGAAAAATTTAAGATTTTTGTGGAATTTCAAAAATTTTGGAAAAATATTTTTTTAGTGATGATTTTAAATCCCGACCAGACATAAAGCCCAGGACTGTGTCCTGTGTTTTTGTCTCTAAACTAAAAGTGGTGTTTAATTAAGGATTTCTGAAAATGCATTGGTTCAGTTTACAGGACGGAATAGAATTCCTCCCTGCCAGTCTAACCTTTGCTTTACACTCTACACTCTCCCTGATAGCCCTTCATGGCATGAATATTCCTATGTACGGAGCTATGAAACGGTGCTGCCCGCTGGTCAGTCTCATCCTGTCAGTCACCTTGCTCAAGAAACCTCGTCCCTCGGCCCTCCTCAGCTCATCTATAGGAATAATTACTCTGGGAGCAGTGCTAGCTGCTCTAGGAGATCTACAGTTTGATCAGTATGCTTACTCTATGGGAGCTTTATCCGTCTTTGCACAGGTACAGGAACAATCTTTACATCTTCATATTTTATCATATATCATTCTTCATTCTTAAATTTAAAAGCAGAATATTTCAAATTCTGGCCAAAAATAACTTGTCAGAGATAACTAATAGTTGTGACCTTAACCATGCCTGGTTCCCTTGATACCTGGTATATTGTTTCAGGCGTCCTACTTGACGTTGGTACAGAAGAGCTCCGAGTTTAACCACAAGAATACGCTGGAGATGATCTACATCAACGCATACAACACCCTCCCCGTCTTCTTAACTATGGCTCTAGTTCTAGGGGAACCGAGTAAGGTAATACAGTTTGGAGAGAAATAGGTTTTCGATGATGTTTTTGAAGTATTTCCATTCATGGCTTGGTTTTTTTAGTAATGGATTGGTTTGAGATTTGATATTAAATTATAAATACTTTAATTCAGGTGTAATGGATCATAAAGTTTAAGTATGACATGACTAAAACACTACTATACCTGAAAGAGTAAATCAAATTTTTACTAGTAAATTGCGAATACAAAAGATAAAAATTTTGGGAACTTGCTCTTTGTGAAAAAAATAGCAAAACTTGCAAAAAAAGTTAATATTCTTTATCATTATCCGGATTTGCATACTGCGATGGATCCCAACTTTCTAAGCACCACTGGATCGGACAATGGATGGAATCGGATTGGATTGGATTGGATCGGATCGGATCGGATTGGATTGGATTGGATTAGATTGGATTGGATTGGATTGGATTGGATTGGATTGGATTGGATTGGATTGGATTGGATTGGATTGGATTGGATTGGATTGGATTGGATCGGATCGGATCGGATCGGATCGGATCGGATCGGTTTGGATTTAATCTCTAAAATGTATTTAATGTTTAGGTTGCAAACAGTTTATTGCATGAGGTTGCATCATTCTATTATGTTTTTCTATTATTAGTAGGTAAGCAGTAAGCAGTACTCGGGTTTATTATCAAAATATTAATCTAACCAAATCCTTCTATGTTTAATTCACAACAACTTTATGATTCTGTATATTACTGAACTTTCTTTATCAACGCAATTAAAATTTTATACTTTTGCCAGAATTTTTTTGATTTTTCAATAGATTTTCTCAATTTTTTTTTAATAGTTTTTAGTCTCAATTAGAGTAATCCACACTAAGGAACCACCTTTATGTGGAAGTCTTTTTATTTCAATTATTAAATGTCATTGATTTTGTAATTTGATAAATTAAATGTTACATATATCAGTTACAACAATCCAAATTACAGAATCATTTGGGACATTTAGTTAAAAGGAAGAACAGAGACGACATGCATTCCATTGTTTTCTGCTTTATCTTGCTTTTGTTTAAGTGAGTGGAAGTGTGTTGACCTACTCCCAGTTCCTTTGCGCGGCAGTGTGCAGTGCGCTCACCACGAGTATGGTTGGACACTGTAAATCTGTTATACAGACAGTTCTTGGTTTCTATACTTTCGGGGGAGTCAAGTTCCACCCTTTAAATATTGCAGGTTGGTTTTTCATTCATTCTTTTTTAAGCATGTATACTAGATAATGATTTAAGCTAAAAGAACAGCATACTGGAGATACATAGTATAGTTTCTAAAAACAAATTAACAACTTTTTTGAGACTTTTTAAATAGACCACTCTTAAAGATTCTTGTGTAATATGTCTTATAATATCATAGTTAAGAGATTTATCTTGATGTGTAAATAAATATTTATGAGATATTGTCAAGTGTAGTATATTTATGAGATATTGTCAAGTGTAGTATATTTATGAGATATTGTCAAGTGTAGTATATTTATGAGATATTGTCAAGTGTAGTATATTTTACAAATAACTTCTGAATCTTCAAGTGCATTGACTAAGTAATATATTCTATGTGTGATGTATGGGATATAAAGTAAGTATTAAGCAGGATTCTTCTTTCTTTGCATTACACCAATTGTAAGGAAACAGAAGATACAAAATATTTGGATCGGAAATGGGGGGTGGGGGGAGATAGTAAGAAATTTTTAATAGAAATTTTTTTTAGATTTCTGGATTAAGATAATTTTTATTTTATTTGTTTATTCTTACTAGGAGGCCCACCCCGCTTTTTTCTTTTTGACCCTTTTCCTCAATATTCATATTCATTAGTTCCCCCCTTTATTCTGAGTTAAGTACTACATATGTAGATGTATTGTTTGATTTTTATTTTATTATATATTATTTTCTCATCTGGATGAGCTATAATGGAGAAACCATACAAGAGGCATGGCAAATATATATATTATACAAATACTTTATATTTACCTATTATGAATATAAAAAACATATTACTAGTTATATATTGTAATATAAATTGTAATGATGGGGGTTAGGAGTTAGGACAATTACTAAATTGTTGTATTGTGACTGTTATACCAGTAATTAATAGTTTAGGACTTCAATTGAATTGTTTATGACTAGTAAAGAATATTATAACTAACTATGACTAGTAATGACTATAATGAATGGTGTAGGACTGATAATGAATATAATGAATGGTTTAGGACTGGTAATGAATATATTGGGCGGAGTAGTCTACGCCTACGTGAAGCAGATGGAAGGACGGAGAAGGGAGAGGAGAATGAGCAAGGTTGAATCAGGTTCAAGAAAAGAATCCAGGACGAAGTCTGATGTTATTTTATGCATTGAAGATGAAAACCGTAATAGAACTAGAGATATTTAGAAGATTAAATCATGAAATCCTCGGTTAAAACTAGAGATGTCTAGGAGATTAAATCATCAAATTCTTGGATAAAAGTTTAAAAACATATCCACGGAAATAATTTTACATTCAGTTAATATATCAACTATTATATATGCATAGATGATAATACAAACCCACCAAAGCTCAAAAGCTTAAACCTTCTGTCTTCCATTAATCTATGATTTTTGTTATCTTTTTGTTGTATAATTCAAACCTCACACATTTTTCATGTTGAAGATTTTTAAAAAATTTAGAATAATTTGAAGTTTAAAGTTAACTATCCAAAAAAATTAACACAAATGGCTTTTACCTCTTGAGATCCTTTTATTGCAATCCAGTTTGATCCTATGCGTGGCACTGCAAACTACATCGTATATGCAATGTATGGGCAATATGCTTTCCAGTTTGCAAAATGCATCTCTCTTATATTAGAAAGTGATCATTTATTTTTCTACAATTGCTAAAAGACAAATTTAAAATTGTCAAGGAAAAACATGATATTTTTGCGTGAAAAAAAATACGATCAATCCCCTGGCAAAATGTGCAATGTGCTAGTGTAATTCTCCGAACATAACAAATATATTGTACAGTCAATTTTAAATTTTTAGAAATCCAGATTGTTCAGAATTAGATGCAGGTACGTTCAATTCTCAGAATTTTTTTTATGGAAAATATGGAAAATACTTGTCAATTGTAAGTGATATTTTTAAGAATAATGTTCCACACATAATACTTTTTAAAAAGAGTACTTTAAATTTAGAAAGCAGAATAATAGATTACAGTTTTTGAACTTACACAAATCCACTTGTACAGTTATAAACTATGCATTTATATCATACTAACTGGAGGACCCGGCGTTGTCCGTGGATAAAAAAATTCAAATTTTTTTTTGGCTTATAACAACATGAGTGTCTTGAAAAAAAATTAGCCCAATCGGTCCAGCCGTTTGGCCGGCTATTCGCAACATATATATACGAATGTCTTGTTTTATTTTATAGAAAAAGAATTGTAAATAAAAATTTGAGAAACTGAGATTTTTTTATACAATTTGTTTTTTTAAACGTAATAATGTTAGTCATTTTTTCAGCTTCTTTAAATTTTTTATTAATTTTTTAACCATCTGATCTGTTTTAAATATTTAATTATTAAGTTATAGATACACAATTTATCTTCTTTTTCAAAGTAAATTATGACGATAGTTAAATTTTTCACCTTGTTATATACTGAAGTTGTGAACCTTTTGTACACTTGGAAGTAGTTAATTTTATGATTAATTGTTAAATTACATATTAATGTATAGTGTTTTATACTTCTTGTGTGCTATGTGTTATATATTACAAATGTGCCGATAACTTGTTTCCTTGTAGCTGAAATTGTAAATGGTACTTTAACCAAAAATATCCTCTATTGACACGAGTACTCTTGAGTTAGTGCTTTATTTGTTACTAGCTGAAGTGCCCGGCGTTGTCCGTGGAATTAAAAAAAAAATTAAGAAAAAATATTTCTATTTAAAAAAATTAATTTAAAAAAATCAATCTTGAAGGGAAAAATTTGAATTTAGAAAAAAATAAAAAATTTTGTTTTGCCTTAGTTGGCCAAGGGTACCCATGGGTTCCCTCAAAAAAATCAGTCGTTTGACGAAGAGCTTTATTATATAGATAATTGTACTTAATTAAACTCTGTGTACTATACAGCCTACATGCTGATGAATAGAAACCTGTGATAAATTAACACCGTGTGTTAAAATATTGTTCTGTACAGTATTCAATACATTTTTATATTATTCAAACGTTACATAATAAGGTAAAAGGACTAAAGAAAAGGAGAAAAGAAACTTTATGTCTGTTGACCTGTTATTTATTCATCACACCATTAAATAAACATTAATAATTAAAAGGTTACAATATTATTAAAATGAAACGCTAAGCTTCATCTAAAAGCTCAACTTAGGGTTTAAACTTTGAATTGATTGGATGAAATGCTGGTATATAAACACAGGGTGTTCCACAAAACATGAAAATTAGAAGATGTCTTGAAGGTCGTCTCGAATGTTAAAATGAATAATTTGAAATTAAATTTCCTACATCCGTTGATATTGAACGCGTTAATAAGGCAGACCACATTTTTTTAATAAAAATCATATATTTAAAAGTTTTTTGACCTTCAAGACGTCTTCAAACTGTTTTGTTCCGAGGGACAGCCTGTATTTCCGGACGGATCCAAATTGGAACACTTATCCTGGCCATCATACTTTTTTCTTAAAGTTTTAGTATACTGTGTGCGTGATCTTGTTTCTTTATTTACTAAGATTATTAAAAAAAAAAAAAACAATAAAATATATTATTTTAGTCATGGAATACCAAATTATTACTCAAAAAAGAATTCTTCCCACAAATTCGGAATTTTTTATCTCTTCCATTTGCTATTGTTTCCTAGGTCGTCTTTGCGAAAACTTCAACAGTTGCCCTAGCTATAGGTTACAAGGTTGTCTTTGATTAAGTTTCCAAGTTTGATTTATTATATGCTTCAAACACATGCTCGAGTTGCTGAATGTGTTGAAAATTAGACACTTTAAATATAATTTTTATAATCAAATAAGTTCTTAATTTTAGAGGGATTTAAATTTGAATTATTAAATTAAAATCTCAAACAATAAAAGTATTTTATCCTTTTATATTTACTCAAACTATTCAAGACTAACTACGTAGATATATCCACGGAATTTAACTAAGCTAAATTGTTTTACGCTAATATCTGTAGGAATAGTTTTTAAATGTTTGATTTTCAATAACTTCTTTCATTCAACATTCAAATAGTCAGAAATTTTAGACTCTACAAATACAAATATAACATTTAGCCTCGCTTAGATGATTCTATTGGATAAAGAAGAATTGTACGTCAAATTTTGGTATACTATTGGTCGATAGAAATGGCGCTGAAGCCTAGCTTAAAGTTGGTTTTTACTAGGTTTTTTTAGACGTCTGAGTTTTAAAGGTTGTATGGCTTTACAGTGTAAAAGATTGAAGTATTTAGAAAAAAGAATGTATTTCTTGCTAACAAGCCAAGATAAATGTTTGGAATTCATGACTTTAGAATATGAATCTTTTAAAGTTAAGGTTACGAACAACAAATATACAGAGTGTCCCAAAAAACATGGGAATTCAGTGACGAATTGGATATCGTCTTTGTAATGAACTAGCATTGTAATACCTAATTTCAAAAGCCATAATATTATGTCTGCTAGAATTTATTTTATGAAAAGGGTAAAAGACTTTTAAGATGTGTTTATAATGTCTCCGCAAGATGAACAGTGAAGACGGACAAGTTTACTCTGTTTGTATACTGTAATTTTCTTGTTTTACTAAGTACACCCGTATGCAGTCAAAACATAAGCAAACAAAATGTGAAAATAGCAGACGAAACTATTACAGCTTTCTCAGTGGGTATCACTGTACTAAATCAAAGAACTATTTAAAAAGACGATATCGAATTCGTCACTTAATTCCCATGTTTATTGGGATGATTTCAAAGATTTTTTATTGCATTATGCATAAATATATTTTATTAAATAATATTCTTTACATGAACAAGATGAGTTAGATATCTATATATGTTTGGTTTGCTAAAGTTTGAAATGTTTGCATTAGTGGTACATCTTTTGTTATCCCTAACTAAATTTGGCAAGAAATTTGCTTTGCTAGATATAAAATTTTTTGCCCTAGCTAAGTTTCCGATGTTTGTTTCGCCTTAGTTCCCTAAGTTTGCTTTACCAAAAATACCTATTTTTGCCTTAGGTTTGGGCTTTAGTTTCTTAGATTTGCTTTGCTAGATTTCTCAATGTTTGGATTCCTACACCACTTAAGTGTTTGCCATAGCTATGGTTTTTAGGTTTGCTTTGTTAAGTTCCCAAGGTTTGCCCTAACCGTGGCTCCAAATTTAGCCCTAGAAAAGTTATCAAAATTTGCTCAGAGCTCTAAATTGTTCCCCTAGAAACAGTTTCATAGATTTGCTCACGACTGAACTCCAAATTTTTGCCCTAGAAATAGATTCCACGATTTGCTCTGCGAGAACTCTAAATTTTGCCCTAGGAACAGTTCCCACTATTTACTCAAAGCTCTAAATTTTGTTCTAGAAAGAGTTTAATGCCAAGATTTGCTCTGCCCGAACTCCAAATGTTTGCCCTAGAAATAGTTTCCACAATTTGCTCTACAACAACTCCAAATTTTGCCCTAGAAACAAATCTAAATATTTGCTCAAAGCTCCAAATTTTGCCCTGAAACAGTTTATTTCTAAGATTTGCTCTGCCAAGACTCCAAATTTTGCCCGATAAACGTCAATACCCTAGAAACGGTTTAATTCCAAGAATTGCTCTGCCAAGACTCCAAATTTTGCCCGATATACAGTTTCAAAGGTTTACTCTGCCCAAACTCCAAATTTTCACCCTAGAAATAGTTTCCACAATTTGCTCTACAACAACTCCAAATTTAGTCCTAAAAACAAATCCAAATATTTACTCAAAGTGTCAAATTTTACCCTAGAAACAGTTTAATTCCAAGATTTGCTCTGCCAAAACTCCAAATTTTGCCCTAGAAACAGTTTCCAAGATTTGTTAAGCTAGAGTATGTATAATGTATATTATATATACTGTATAATCTAGCGGAACTGTGTTGACAGTAAGGAAGTGGAGGGAAAGCATTATATTAACTGAAGCGGAAGCAGAGAATGGTGCAATGCTATTTATATATTTAAATACATACAATGCATCATTTTATAATATACACCAGATTCGGCCCAAACAATTCCAAAATTCAAACCAAAATATCATATCTTCCTTTTCATGGAAATTTAACGTTCATGAAATTCAGTCTTTGCCTTAAACTCAAATTTTCTAATCCTTATATCTTTGCAATCTGACGATATAAACCTTTGATATTTAAACGTAGACTCTGTGATCTAACAGAATTCATAGTATTAAATATCTAAATTCTACGACACTGGGTTGTAAAGATAAGAAGATCGAAGTTTGTGGCAAAGACTCAATTCCTCTATATTTCAAGCCTGGGGATCAATCCTCAAATAGAGAAACGTCAAAGCATCAAGTAATTTTGTATCAAAATTCACATTAAATTTACAAGATCTTAGAATTTACGCACAAAAATAAACGGTAAATCCGGTGGAACTGGAAGCCCTAATCTATCATATAAATTTGGCTTGTCTGTTTGTTTGTCTGTCTGTCTGTTTGTATCCAATAAGCGTCAAAACGGCTGAACCGATCGGGCCCAAATTTTGTGTGGGACATCACGTGACCACAGGAAAGGTTTATGAATGATAAAAATTTAAAAAAATGTGTTTTAAAGGTATTTAATTTTGTAAAAAAAAAAATTCTTGAAAATCCGCAATTTTTTTTTAAATCCGCAAAAAAAATTTTCTTTGTTTTTAAAATTTAAACAATGTTCACAATTTAAATAGATGGAAAGCCTAGAAAGAAGGGCGCGAAGCGCCTTAAATTTCTAGTTATTATAAAAATTGGTGATTATTTAACAGCAACTAATTTATTTTATTAAAATTATGTATTTATGAGACGTTAAATTTCTGTACAGGGTTACCCAGAAAGAATGAGACTGTAGGGACGACCTGACAATTCCAAGGGTAAATTAAATCCCTTGAAGTTCAGATGCAGAGAAACGTGAACATAAGGAAACAGTCAAATTCCGTACAGTCGTCTCTGAAGTCTCATCCTTTGTGGATAATTCTCATTGTGCATGCATCGATGAACACGATCACGTTAGGACTTCATAGTAATTAATTTTAGTTAAAAATAGAATGAATGTGTTTCTGAGAAATGAGATTGAAAAATTTTGCAAGGTTACATTAAATAATAAAAATATTTTATCCATTGGATTTAAATAGGAATTGAATTAAGAATCTTTTAAGAACAAATTATTTATTCCTAGTTAAAGGTACAATTAACATCAGAATTAAATTTTGAATTTTTTAAACATAGTTTTTTACATACTGCATGAGGTTACATAATTTAGTACAACTTTTTACTTTTTCCTATAGATTGGATTGAATTATACACAATATATTTAGTTATATTCAAAAATATTACTCATTTCGTGTTATTACAAAGGGAACAAAAAATTTAATAATTGATTAGATGTCTTAATAACATTGCCTAAATTTAAGCCGGAAATGTCGTATTCTATAGATTTTTCTAACTATGAATTATGTTGGGATCAAATAAACGAGTTCTATTGAAGGTTTACACCAACTGGTTTCAAAGAAAACTTTAATTTGTGACAAAGACTTAAATATTTTTAGTCGAATTTATTTCAGTTCATTTTGAACATTGTATAGAATTTTCTAATTATATTGTTAAATACTTGTTCAGAATAAAGAATATAATTAATTATGAATATATTTTAGATTCTATGAAATATATGGTCTATCTGTTTGTACTTCAAAAACCTGAATAAAATAATTTTGAAGATTTCTTAGTTTCAATTTACCAAACGCTTTATTAATTAAATTAGTAAACAAAACTTCTTTTTTCAGAAATAAATATAATAGACATTATTTTGAAAAGTGGTAAAAACAAAATTATTAAATATATATTTCCAACGTTCTTTGTTGCCCCCCATGCAACTGCAGTTGATATATAAACTTGAAACTTAAAAAATTGTATTTTAAATATATATTGTAGTAGGTTGTAGAATGAAGAATTAGAAAAGCTTAATATTTATTAACGGTATTCTTGGCTAATTTGCCAGGTGGATATTCAAAATAACACCCTCCCCCTTTGAATATTCTTCCCTGGCCAGCTAACACCGTATAATCCATATCAAACTTGATCATGCTTCTCAACTTCAAGGTTTCCTTAGCTCCAGGTCCAGGTTCAGCTTCAGACAACTTTTATTATACAGATTTCTCGAGACTGGGAGAGGGGTAATCAAAGTTAGAATTGAAAAAGGGAGGCTGAGAAACAGGAACATATTGTGGAAACAGGGTTGGTTCAGTTTATCAGTACAAAATAGTATTAGATCCTAGAGATAGGCTTCATTTTAAAAATGTTCCATAGAATCTAGTACAATATCATGCAAAAGGGCGTATTTAATAGTAGAGCTTGCTTATCAGAATTTGGATGACGATTCAGGGTTAAAAAGGGTTCAGTTGTGATTTAACGGTAGTAAGTAGGATTAAGATATATCAGTGATCAGAGCAAATCGGGGGAAGGGGGATCAGAGCAAATCGGGGGAAGGGTGATCAGAAAAAGATTCTCTAGGAATATACCGGTTTAGGTTAAATGAATATCAGTATCTGAAACTACCTCTGGTTGATGAAGAACTGATGTATGAAGTTGATTTCTGCCTAAAGCTTAGCTATGCTACACTCAGTACCTGACCAGATATTATTCAGCCGAAGCTCCAAGTGTAGCAAGCTAAACTCAGGATACAAGGTTCCAGATTGTTCCAGGATACAGATTCAGGGTTCAGAATGAACCTAAAAATATCAAGTCCTGGCTTGACCAGGAACACGAGTTGGACTAATAAGTTATAAACTCCGGAATTTTGATTTTCTGAACTTCGGCTAGTGCTTTATTTTAACCCTGGATTGAGGTTCGTGAAGATATTTTTAAACTCCGGGTACAGGATATAGCTGGAGGAATATTGTTGAAGTGTATGAAGCTCGGAAGTCTGGAGTAGAGTGAGGAAATAGGCTAATATCGACCATACAATGAACTCTAGGAATCAATAAGAACGGAAAGGAGTCAGCTGATCTGTAACCCCTCCCAACTTAACACAAATTTGACATTCGTATTATAGGAACTTAAATAAGGTTTAAAAGAATAAAGTTAACCTGAGAATTGAAGAATATTATGTATATCCTATGGGTTGCTTCTGTATCCGACTAGTGAGTGAGAGGGAGTATTTATTACAGGATTAAAGCTAGCTGATAAAGACAGCTCTGGCTGCCGGCATGACAGGGACAGATAGGATTGTAGGGCGTGCGCAGCCAGCAATACGTGGCGGTTGCGCACTCAGAGGTTGCGAGATTACGAGTAGAACAAAGAACATTTCTGATATATTTGAGTTTCCACTAGATGTCAGGTTGGTAGGATATTTCTAAGCTTATCCGTCAAGTAGGGGCCTCTATACAAACTAACAGAATTAAACTCAAGAAAGACGAATTTAAAATGATAATATTTTATTAGACTCGTTCATGCACACGATTGTCATACTTACAGTGGCGGATATAAGGGGGGTTATTGGGGTTATTTACCCCCCCCTAGAATCCTGGGGGTAAATACCCCCCCCTAGAATCCTGGGGGTAAATACCATACCACAACAA
>NW_019396200.1:289419-372429 GCF_000591075.1 Eurytemora carolleeae
TTTTTTTCCTCTTAGAGTAAAACTATTATTTTTTATATTACTGCCTTTTTTGTCAATGTTTGCCAGCAAACTTAACATATAAAGTTTAGTTAAAATAAAATAAATTCAGTTTTTTACAGATCTTTGTAGTTAATGTAAAATGAATGACTATAATGAAGGGTATAAAACAAGGTGAAAGCTGAAAGGTATGTAATGAAGCCTTTATTAGATTGAGTTTGTAAATCCCAGAAATGAGTGGAAAATGCAAATCAAACCCAATTAAAACCAATAATTTGATATACATCATGATATTTTTCTAGGGGGGGGTAAAAAAATTTCTAGGGGGGGGTAAAAAAAATTTCGGCGCGCTTCGCGCGCCAAATCAAAATTTTTACCCCCCCCTACAGAATCCTTATATTCGCCCCTGCATACTTAATTATTCATCAACAAATATTGTATCTTACAAATAAAAATGCTTTTATAATAACTGTCACTTGAGAATAAGAGCAATAAACAACTTGCATCTAATAACAAATGTCATCAAGTCAAATTTTCATCTATACTTTGCTTTGACTGATCTATTTTCAGGATAGTTTACTTGACTTTTACAGTTAAAACTAAACACTGAAATTATATTAGTTATGACACTAAACCAGGCAATAAAAGGCATCCCTATATCTCCAGAATGAGACACTAAGAAAAACGTATGAAAAAACGAAAAGAAAAAACAAACTAGGTTAAAGAAAGAAAGAACATGGAGAAAGGAGGCGATCGAAATTTCGAAAATTAAATTGCATTTATTACTATTATTTTACAAAAATTGTTGTATCAAACAAAATTGTGTAAAAACGTTATATAATATATTATTTTGACAGGCTGCATAATTTTTGTTGTCCATCCTGTATGAATTTTAATCATGTATTCATCAAACGAAGATCAAACTGTCAGTATACTTGACGAACCATAGGGGGGCAAATATATTATGAACTAACGAGTAGGGTCGTGGGATGTGGAAAGAAAAAGCGTACGCTAAAGTAAACAACTTTTTGTAATTTATTTAATACGGTAAAAACCTGTGATTTTGCAGTATATTGTACACCCAGTACACCCTTTAATTGAGCTGTACAGCGTACAGTATAAAATGTGCAGTATCAGTGAAAGTGTTTGGTGTGTTGTGGAGTGTCCTGTATGTGTACAATGTACAGCGTACAGTATAAAATGTGCAGTATCAGTGAAAGTGTTCGGTGTGTTGTGGAGTATCCTGTATATGTACAATGTACAGTGTACAGTATAAAATGTGCAGTATCAGTGAAAGTGTTCGGTGTGTTGTGGAGTGTCCTGTATGTGTACAATGTACAACGTATAGTATAAAATGTGCAGTATCAGTGAAAGTGTTCTGTGTGTTGTGGAGTATCCTGTATATGTACAATGTACAGTGTACAGAATAAAATGTGCAGTATCAGTGAAAGTGTTCGGTGTGTTGTGGAGTATCCTGTATATGTGCAATGTACAACGTACAGTATAAAATGTGCAGTATCAGTGAAAGTGTTTGGTGTGTTGTGGAGTGTCCTGTATGTGTACAATGTACAGCGTACGAAATCCCTGAAAATATTCCTGCATAATTGGAGGAACGATAAGTAAGTAGGTAAGTACTGACCTCAGATTTAGACATTAATCAGAATGACGAGTAAATAAATTAAGTTCCCCCCCCCCCCTCTATACTTCTCCATTCTCACACATTCTTTTAATTTTAGTATTTCTCTTTTCCTTACTTGCTTCCATCTCTCTCCGCTAAACTATACTATATCTTCGGTCAGTGCAAATAGATTGTTAAGTACAATAGATGGCAACGTAGAATTTGTACACTCTCAGTACAGCTGTATTCTGTCGTCACAAGTGTCAATTCAGTTTTTGTGTCCGACAAAATTATCAATAATAGCGATAATTTTAGAATAAAGTGCTTTTCTTACAGCAAAATAAATGCAATTTTATGCGTACTTTAGTCTCTGATTTTACACCTTTTTATTAATCTTGGAAAACATGTCAACTAATGTGAGACAATTTCGTTTTCCTTGTTATATTTGACACTTGTGACGTTGTGTATAATTGGTTCATTTCTCTGTTGCCACCTTGTTGTATACTTGATAATCTATTTGGGCCAGTGTACTGCAAATTACTGCAGAATACACTGAAAGCTTAGTTTTATATTTTTCATTGTTTCTTTTTTTTCTTACATCAGTATTCTTGATAGCTCATCTTGATGATTTTCTTATTCTTCATTTTCTGTTACATTATTTTTACCTACACCTTTTTGATTTAAATCTGATGAGACGGAATTGGAAACCAATATTGGAGGATTCGAATTCAGATATCTGGATATTTAAATATGTCATTTTCTTTGATTATCTAAATCGTATTTCTTTTTTTAAATGTTTTGAATTTTACAGAAAAAAAATTCTCTAATATATTTAACCGAAATTTTGATAAAACTGCACCCATTGATTAGGTTTAATTAAATCGTTCTCCGGGTATAGGTTAGACTATAGGCCTGGTATGTGAGGAGGGGAAACTAATAATGGGTTGGGATTGAGGAAACCTCTTATTACTCCGTCCTTACTCCTGGAATTCAAACTGCACCAGGGCTTAATATGCATTTCAGTATAAAAATGAAACCTAAATTCGATGAAACTGTATTGTGTTAAAAAATCATGTATATATAAATTTATTTTAAATTACTTTTTTTCGGTATGCAAATTTCCCCTGTTAGATAAGGATAGTTTCTTATTGTTTCTAAATTACAAACCGGTGTTTTTTATAATTCTTGTTCTTCAGTCAAACTTGATAAATCCATACAAGGATAGATAAATAAATTAGTGAAACAAATAGTAAACAAACAATTAAAGGGAAATATAAACACATACAAGTAAAATTGATTGATAAATAAATATGATGTTGAATGAGAAGTACAATAATTATGAAGAAGCCCTATATACTTAATTAGATAATTAAATAGATATGTACAAAGCAAGGAATTGGGTCTTTGCCACTAACTCAAATTTTCTAATCTTTATATCTTTGCAATCCAATGGTGTAAACATTTGATATTTCATAACAAAAAGTATTTGATCTAGAAGAATTCATAGTTAGAATTATATCCTAGGTCTACCACATTGAGTTCCAAAGATATAGGGATTTGAAAATTAGAGGTTGTGGCAAAGACTCAACTCCTTTTGATGAAAAGGTAGTTAGATAGACAAAAATATAGGTATTGCAGATTATACACATAGATTTAAAGTTAATATGAAGATAGATAGAGAAATTAATTGTGTAATAGATAGATAGAAAGAACGATTGCAAAATATAGATAGATATTTACATATATTTTAGATAGATAGCAAGTCAGAAAAATAGATGAAAAGATAGATAGATAGATAGATAGATAGATAGATAGATAGATAGATAGATAGATAGATAGATAGATAGATAGATAGATAGATAGATAGATAGATTGATAGATAGATAGATAGATAGATAGATAGAAAGAAAGAAAGATAGATTGATAGATAGATAGATAGATAGATAGATAGAAAGATAGATAGATAGATAGATAGATAGATAGATAGATAGATAGATAGAAAGATAGATAGATAGATAGATAGATAGATAGATAGATAGATACATAGATACATAGATAGATAGATAGATATATAGATAGATAGATAGATAGATTGATAGATAGATAGATAGAAAGAAAGAAAGATAGATAGATAGATAGATAGATAGATAGATAGGTAGATAGATAGATAGAAAAAAAAAAAAAGTTGGATGGACAGATTGATAGATAGATAGAAAAAAAAGAAAGAAAGAAAGTTGGATGGACAGATTGATAGATAGATAGATATCTGAATAGTTGCGAGAACGATTAATATTGAGTTATGCAGTAAATAGTTTGTTGAAAGCCTCAATAAAACAGTAAAATGCAGACTTTCCATTCTACATTCTGTTGTTCATTTGTTAGTGCATAAACTATATGGCTTGGAGGAAGAAAGAAGGTGGAACAAGGAAACGAAGGGGAGAATAGAGGAGGTGGAGGATCTATGCAGTCACGTTTGTATTTTTTTTCGATCCGTTCGTTAACGGTCAGTTATATTAACGTAATGAAGTAGTGTGTTTACGTTTATGAAATATCAGGAGAATTTTCCGTCAATTTGACGACAGTTTTTGGTCTGAAATTCTAAAAAAACATGTTTTTATTAGGGTCGGGATAGGTACGATGTTGACAAAATTGTCATAATTATTTTCTAACAAACGATTCTTTCCGTGAATTTTACTTGTTTTTTAATGGAACCTTTCCCAGCCCGTTTCAGGGATGGTGAAAGGGTCCAGTACATGTGAAAGGAGGAAAGGAAGGTGAATGGAAATAAAGAAGAAGGGGGTGGATATACGGAGAAAGTACAATGAAGGTTAAGGGAAATAAAGAGGAGGTGGTGAATGGATGGAGAAAGTAAAGAGAAGGTGAAAGATGAAGGGGGTGGATGGAAGGAGAAAGTAAAGAGAAGGCGAAGAGGAATAAAGAAGAGGGGGCCGGATGGATGGATGGATTAAATAAAGAGAAAGCGAAGGGGAATAAAAAAGAAGTGGGTGGATGGATGGAGAAAGTATAGAGAAGTTGAAGGGATGAAGGAAATATGAAGGGAAAAAAGAGAGGATGGATGGAGAAAGTGAAGAGAAGGTGAGAGAAAATTAAAAAATGAAGGTAGAAGAAAAGGAAAAGAATAAATATGGGAGTAGAGAGGAGGCGAAGGGATAGAGGGAAAAGATGGGGGATGGAATTTGGAAATGAGAGGAAGGGAGTTGTAGCGTAGGGAACACTAAGAGAAGGACTGCAAGATGTTTTTATCTTTATCATCAAAAATTCGTTTCGTAATGTTTTCTGATAAAGCTTAAATCTTTAAACCCCCATTTTGTGAAGTCCTTCAATATTATACAACTAGTAAACTATACTACCCCTCCCTTCTCAGTATCGTTAAGCAAATCTTAATGGTTGGATTCCATTGACTGATATCAATACTAAACCGTGGGACAATCAGCATTCTCCAATGGTTTCGAATCCAGCTTTTCTGTCTCTCTCAGATTAGGTTCCTCACTTTAAATTCTTTTAATTTCGACAAGTGTTTATAAAAAGATTCAGCTAAAGAAACTGAGTTTTGCCACAAACTCTCATTTTATATTCCATGTATACCCTTGCGACCCAAAGTCGTAGACCTAAGATATTTCAAACTATGAGTTCTGTTGGATCAAATAGTCTAAGTTTGACTATCAAAGTTTTACAACATGAGGTTGCAAAGATATAAAAAGATTTTTAAATTTGAGGTTGTGGCCTAGACTCAATTCCTTTAAAACGAAAAGATAGTTGAACCTTTACTGTCAAATTCTATTTGAACTCATGGTAGAAAATTTATACAAACAATCTTTTATTCCGAGTTCGTGTTAAATTCTTAAATTTCATTTACGACATGCATTCGCATCAGGTTACCGGGGGATAAACTTGTTTTCTTTCCAAACTATGTTATCAATCCTGGTTTCTGAGTTTGAAACTTTTAATTATACCTCAATTCTGGTTCGTTCCTGAGTTAGGACCTCTCTTGATAATATCCTAAACTGAGTTGAAAACTTTTAAAGAAACATTAGCCCTGGTTCCTGAATTGGAACTTTTAAAAAGAGATAAATCCCGTTTTCTGCATTAGGAACTTTGTAATTGTAACAGACAATAATTCTAGCTCCTGAGTGGAAACTTTTAAATAAATATAACCCTTGTTCCTGAATTAAAAACTTTTGAAAATATTTTACTCTCCTCATGGGAAGATTAACAGTTCTTTATTGGTTCAGTAACAACTTTGGAGATTTGACCAATGAGAGATTGGTTAACCATTTGTGGGCACTCCTGTACGCCGGGTCCATTAGCGCCTGATCCAATCAGGGTTCAGTCATGTGTTTGTTGTTTATTCTGAACCAATAGAAATTGTAAGGGGGTAACATTTATCTTTCTATCTATCTCATTATCCAATTGAAGTTATGAATCCTTCAATCGGCGCTATCAGTAAATGGAAATATTTACTTCTATTGAGACTATGGTGTGGGGTGAGAACGTCATTCTTTTCATTTAAAAGTTCCCAGTTCAGGTTTTAGATTGTTTTTTACTCAAAGGAGTGAGGGATTCCGACCTTTTCACCCATTATATTTCCTTCTTAATAGAGTTAAGTGACTTAGTACCACCGCAGCAATATATTTACAGTGGTTTCTAGTCTGGGTTATACAAGGTTTACTCAGAAAGGATGGTTCTTTAATGACGACCTGAATGTCTTTAATTATGATGATCTGTCAAGGTTGACCGAATATAATCTTTTATTAAAATAATTGCTGGTTATGAAAAGAAAAATTGCACAGCTGCCGGAAACCATGGAGGGTTGGGAAAAAGACTCAACACATTCTGTACAATTTTATTTGCGGGTAACCCTGTAACGAACTAACTAGGGTCCTAGTATATTTGCGGGTAACCCTGTAACGAACTAACTAGGGTCCTAGTATATGGTTTCTAAGTTCTCACACTTAGTTAAAACTTACAAAGGTGAAATTGACAAAGATCAGGTTCGGGTGAAATGGAAGGAAACATCTTTCTTCATTTTCAGGAAATTCGGCTTTTTAGAAACCATTCTCTGCTCAAATATTTTACTCATAGATAAATAAATAAACATAGATAGCTTATGTACGCAAAATCACCAAGAATTGTACAGTCCGTGAACTCATACTTCTAGGGGTCAAAGTGTACTTCAATGATAAGCGGGGTGGTTTGGTGTTTAAATGGATTTCATAATAGAGTGTAAAACAACTCCGGGAATGGAACTATTTGAACAACATTATTTCACTGAGCAATATATCATATTGACGAGAACTGAAGAAGGACATGAGAAGGACTAAACTAACTTAAATTTATCTCTACAGAACTCATGTACACCACAAGTACTCAATGACATAAGAACAGCCAATATTCACAACCGACCTAGTTAATCTATATAATAAGAATATCTTTAAAACATCTCTGTACATTTATATCTTTCAAGATGAAAAATGTCGTCTTATGCGCAATCTATCTTTATCTATGATTTTACTACTGTTAAAATATTGAACATCAAAAATGAAATTAAGATATAATTCTTAAAATGCTACGCCATATAAGACGTTTTGTTCTTTTTTTGAATTTAGGCAAAACTTGACCAGGGAGTCGTTGGGTATATCTAAAACCGTCCTTTGTCATCGCTCATCAGAACTTCAAATTTATCTTGTCGGTTTTTTTCTCAGTTTATTTTGTCCATTGTCTATTCTCATTCTATTTCGACTTTCATCTGTCTCTTGGATTTATCATACAAACCACAACTTTGGTTCCCAGAAACCATTTCTAAACATTTTCATTCAAAATAAAGATAATTTAAAATATTACAAAATTTCATATTTAACATTATTTGTCTAGATTTTGTTTGTGAAAAGAATAAAGAAGAGGTCAGAAAGGTTGAAACTATTCCAAGTCCAGAACTTGAAAGGTGGGTGAGGTGTTTCTTAGTAATTTCAACGCCTGAAATTGTGCTAAACTCCTCATATATCCCACCCAACCGGCGGGGGTTAGCAATTCGCAACTTTATGCAATTAAAATCTGTATTTTGCATCAAGGGTTATAAAAATAAGCTTTATAATATTAAACAAAACAAAAAATAATTATTATAAGTTCTCTGAAATAAAGACAAAGGAACTGAGTTTTGCCACAAACTATAATTTTTAATATATATCTTTTTGCAACCTGATGTGTGAACCATTTTTCAAACTTAGACTGAAATACCAGAGATCTACGTCATCTGGTTGTAGGGATTAGAAAAATAAGAGTTTTCGGTAAAAACTCAGTTCCTTTGATTAATAAAGCAGAATAGGATAAAATTTGTCAAAATGTGATAAAAGTAAGTTTATTTTGGATATACAGTTTTAAAAACATGTTTAACCTTTTGTGTTGCTTTTATAAACTAAAGAAAACTTTGAAGTTTAAAAAAACATGTTATTGCTGATCAATATCAGTTCTTTATAAGATAAAGAAAAGCAATATTCCTCCTCTTGTTGAACAATATGTTTACCCTTTAATTGTCTAGTATTTACAATCTTTAGTCCCCGCCCTACAAGCCAGGAGAAGGTTCTCTATAATCAAGTATCGGCATCTTAATCACACCTTTCCCAAGCATGGATAAAATTACTAGGAAGGAGTCAAGGAGAAGGGGGGGGGGGGCAGGGTCGGTTAGCATTTTTGGTTACCTCCTTCGTTTAATTTATTCCACGAATTGAGAAATAAAATATTGGAAAATGTTTGTGTTGCATGTTAAAACCTTGGAATAAAATTTGATTTTGTTTACATGAAAATCCCCATATTTTGTAGAAGAGATAAATAACGAGAATAATAGAGAAGGAAGCAAAGAGAAAGAGAATTGGTAATGGAAGCAAAAAAGGAAAGGAAATGAAAGCGCTGGAAGATTAAGGAGTGAAAAGGGTAAAAGAAAAATTAAGAAAAAATAGTGTAGGAGAAAAAAGGCGTTAAACTTCATGATGGGGAAATTTGGATGAAAAATATGGGAGGGAGAGAGGAGAAAGAATGGGAGATGGGAGATGGGAGAGAGGGAGGGAGAGGGGGGGGGGTGGAAAGGGAAGCCGGCCCCTGAAGGTTTGAGTATTTAACAATGAAAATATAAAGGTTTTGACGAGACTGAAGAATGGCCGAACTAAAAGCACTCATTACGTTATCATATTGACATTCTCCATTAGCCCATCATACAGATATAAAATCTTTAGTAGGCTAAATCGAAATCATAAAACTTAATTCGATTTGGGAAAACTTTACTTTGCCTTAAAAATGTTTGGTTTTCAGGACTAAGGACAAAAAAATTCCGAAACTGTGTCCGGAATATCGTGATGCGCCTAATTTTACTGTGTATCGGTTTATAATGCGAAGCTAACGATCAATTTGAAAGAATTCAGTCTTTGGTCTCTCTCTCTCTCTTCATTCTCCAGAGATATCAACGGATTAATTAAAGCGCAGCAAAATACGTTAAAATCTCTCAAATCTTTTTTAAAGAAGATAAATAAAAAGGATTTTAGATAAGAGAAATCTAGTTTTTTACCTTGATCATCATTGAGTCCAGTAAACATTAAATAAATACTTTAAAATACTTTAAAGTCTTGACATTGAACATTTAACACAAACTCTAATTTTTTAACCCTTATATTTTTGCAACCTTATGTTGCAAACCAAACAATTTGATCTAACAGAATTCATAGTTTAACAAATTACAGGTCTACGACATAAGGTTGCAAAGATATAGGGATTAGAAAATGTTTTTAATCGCCATAAGAAAGCGATAGATTTTTCAATTTTTTTTTAATTACATCCAAATCATATTTTTTAAACATTGCACTCAAATTCAAGCACTTCTGTTGAAATTAGATCAAGTAGAGTAGAAAATATGTTTAAAAATTAGAACAAAAACAAATTAAATTAAAATTTCAGATAAAATTCCTGGATTTTTAATTCCTTTCGTTAATTAGGTAATATCTGTATATTGTATAATTATCCAATGTTGATTATATACAACTGCTAATCATCAGTTAGAAAGTAGATTCGGATACTTCTCCGGGGATAATTAGAGGTGATTAGCCTATTATCCAGGCTAGGTTGAGAACCATTAATGAGGGACTCCTCATTTAACCCAGTTTTATTAAATTACAGTCTTACACTTTAGATGGATTTCGTTCAGGATGGGAGGGGGGAGAAATGTTGGTATTAACCAGTTAATTATACAGTTTAAGCAGTTTAGCTTCTAGACTCATCATTCTAAAATATTTTGTCAAAATTTGAGATGAAAATACTAGACGCTGGGTTGAGTCATCTGGTTAGTGGGGGGGNAGAGGAGCCTAAATTAAGCAATTTAAGCACAATGGGGTGTATACCCATTCAGCCTGATTCTATACTTTAAAAACATCCAGGGAGATGGGAGGGGGGAGTCTGTATGAAATATTATCTTAATGATCAAATATAAAACCTATTTCAAATATCATATCCAAGGATCATATCCGATCCGTTCTGTGGAATGAACATCATCATTTGTGCTATGCATTATATAATAAAATTCATTGTAAAAATAGTTTTTTACGTAGATTTAATTACATACGTATAGAAAAAGATATCAAGCAATATAGATATCAAGCAAGTACTAAACCTACAATATGAAAGATCTCCTATATATAGATATCAAGCAGGTACTAAACCTACAATATGAAAGGTCTCCTCAAGCAGGTACTAAACCTACAATATGAAAGGTCTACTGTATATAGATATCAAGCAAGTACTAAACCTACAATATGAAAGATCTACTATATATAGATATCAAGCAAGTACTAAACCTACAATATGAAAGGTCTACTATATATAGATATCAAGCAAGTACTAAACCTACAATATGAAAGGTCTACTGTATACAGATATCAAGCAAGTACTAAACCTACAATATGAAAGATCCATGAATGAATCGTGAATGAGGGGTGTATACTCTATACAGTGAAGACAGTTGAGTTTATATTTGCGTGTTTTGTATGAAAGGTGCCGACATCACGGGGTGAGAGGGTAAATATAAGTAGATATTCACAATACAAAATCTTTCTCTAATACGTTTCACAAATTTACAAGATTTCTGGATCTTTTTAGTTATCCCACACTCTTAGGATTTAGAAGAAAGACTCAAAACTAATTCTGTATTCTCATCTCACCCAACAATATCTCTGCACGTTCTCTTTAATAGGGATATCGTTCTCCTCCCCTTTTACTAAAACTTTAGTTGCGCCTTGAAGAACGTGCTTCCAATTTTGCCTCAGCAAATTTTATGCCCAGTGAAATATAAGAAATACAGAAAGATAGATTAAGTGCAAAATTGAAACCGACGTTTGTGTTACAGTGTAATAGGTTCAATTCAGATTCAAACAAGAAACTTGAGGAAAAACCTAATTGGACAATTTCAACGTGAATTCTAACCCGAAATATTTTGACGAATTGAACAGGTTTAACCGTCCGTAGAATATCAAATACAACCTTTTATTCAGTAATATTTAAGTAGGAGGTTGGAGGAAGGGAGAGGGGGGGGGGATTAATATAAACTAGTTAAATCTGATTAGGGTAGGGGCTACAGTAATAAGGATCCAAGTGTTTGATAATGCATGAACATGAAGAAAAGGGGGGGGGGGGAAAAAATGATCTATGTATAAAGTAGTAATCTCTGGTTGCCTTTCTGTCTGTCATAAATCGGTTTCCTCAAATTTTGATATGGGATTTCGGTAGAACCACGGGAATGTTCTTAACTTGGATTTAAAGTTGTCTTTTATAAAGGTTGGATATCCAGCCAAAGCTGGGTTCCCGGGCTAGTATTTAATATTTTTGGTGGATGAGATGGATGCATGAGATGGACCCCACATGTATAAGAATATTGGAGTAAAGGCTGAAAGGTGTAAAATATAAGATTAGTCTTGCATATGCTCTTAAATAACATTTTTGAATTATGTTAACTTTACCAAGTTTGTCCCAACAAATGTAAATTGGTTCGGGTGCCTTGGTTTGTGATATAAGCATAATTCAACCTGCCGCAAATATTTACTGGGTATAATTTTCCTTGATTTTCAGCAAGAAAATTCATTTTTATTCTTAGTCGCATTTAAATTGTTATTTTTAGTAGGAAACACTGTACATATCTCATTTTAATTCAGAAAGATATTTCGCAAAATTTATGTTAAAAAAGGAAAATAATGTGATTGCTTGAAAAGTTGTTTAAAGTTAGTGTTTTGAAAATATTGTGATTGTTGGATAGTTGTTTAAAGATAATGTTTTGAAAATATTGTGATTGTTGGAATAGTTGTTTAAAGATAATGTTTTGAAAATATTGTGATTGTTGGAATAGTTGTTTAAAGATAATGTTTTGAAAATATTGTGATTGTTGGATAGTTGTTTAAAGATAATGTTTGGAAACTATTGTGATTGTTGGATAGTGTTTAAAGATAATGTTTGGAAACTATTGTGATTGTTGGAATAGTTGTTTAAAGATAATGTTTAGATTAATGTTTACAAAATTGTCTAATAAATCAAACCAGTTAATTATTGCCTATCTCCTAGTAATCCTGTGTAATAACTACACTTCCTTTATCCCTTGAACCTGGATATTAAAAATATATTATCTCCGTCACATCCTCTCGACCTAGCCTGTGCTAGGATACATGCTCAATACATACACCCTGTATATCGTGAACAGATCTAAGGTGTCTGGAAGGATAGTGCTCGTTCATGTTGAATTGTGACGTATTAGGACTACTCAGAAGTTCTTCTTACCTTGCTCAGAAAAATGATACACATTTGTTAACAATTTTTGTTACTGTTTTGATAATTCAAGTATTGTGTTAGTATTTTTACTTATGTTTAGTACTTGTACTACTATCACCCTGAACTAACGAGAGAGAGAAGCATTCGGTTTCTTTTATTTGAAATCAATCGTGTTTTCGTCTATAACTCAACAGTCTTCAGACTTAAAGATTTGTTTATTTCATAATTTTTCATTCAAAATGTATATGCCAACAAAAAAAATATTTAATATAAAAGGCTATAAAATTATGTGAAAGGGGTCAAATCGTGATCGAAAGTCACAGTTTTCTGAAATATTGATAGAACCGTTAAATCCACGTGCTATGCATATGTGTATACTAGCTTGAGAACCAAGCTTTGCCTGTAAATTTCGACATTTTTTTAAATCAAGCTAAGATTATTCCTGTGGTTCTAACGAGTTACTCAAGCTAAATTTGAGGCAAATCGGTCAGGGGGTTCTTTCTATTAGTTAGTTTTTAGATTTGTTTGTCTCGCTGTGTGTAGTACTAGACCCTGAGAATATTTCCCTCGTCACCTTTAGTTGTTTAATCCTGTGTTGTAATTTCTCAAAATTATACTCTTTACCCAGATTTAATGTTATATTTTATCAAATATCAAATAGGGTTCAGGATGTCTTCAGATTTGAAACCAGTGGGGGGGGGGATGGCGTGACAAAGCTTGGATCAGTATAATCAAACCAGGATCAGTAAAACAAAACTTTGATCATTAGAAAAAAAACCTGAATCAGTAGAATTAAGCCTGGATCAGTAGAATAAAACCTGCATAAGTAGAATAAAACCTAAATCAAGAAGAATAAAACCTGAATCAGTAAAATAAAACCTGAATCAAGTAGAATAAAACCTGAATCAGTAGAATAAAACCTGAATCAGTAAAATAAAACCTGAATCAAGTAAAATAAAACCTGAATCAGTAAAATAAAACCTGAATCAGTAGAATGAAACCTATATAAGTAGAATGAAACTAGATGAGTAGAATGGAACCTAGACGAGTAGTATGGAACCTAGATGAGTAGAATAGAATCTAGATGAGTAAAATGGAATCTAGATGAGAAGAAGGAAACCTAGACGAGTAGAATTAAACCTAGATGAGTAGAATGGAACCTGAAGGACTAAGAACTGGTCTAGAGGGAATGATTAGGCCAAATGTCAAATGGTGAGACCAAACTTGGCTCCGGGTTCGAACCCAAGCTGCCTCTTGTCAGAATATATTATGTAAATGTATATATTTGTAAAGACCACACTTAATACAAAAAACATCCTTTCATATATCTCCAAAATCTTATTCCATTATTATGACTCTTAACAAAATAAAATCTGAAATGTTTTTTTTTCTCAGCAAAAGAGTAAACCAATATTTAACAAAGTAAGGTTTTTTTCTGTCATTTTTATTTCATAAATATCACTGCAGAAACGTTTCGGTTTCCTTTAGGGAAATAATTCTGGATTGTATGCTAGGTTAGAACAAGGATTTGGCTAGTTCCATCCGTTATATATAAACTTTATACCCTTTGTGCTTTCATTTTCTTCTAGAATCAGAGGATTTATGAGAGGAAAGGGGGTGATTATTTATTTAACAGACGAAAAAGATTCAGCTAATTATAAAATTTAGAACTTAAAGCATGATAATAAATTGTCTGTATCCTGATTATACAATTCAAGTTTTGATTACAGATTGTTTAAAAGTATCATGTGTCCATTTTTCCTGGAAATTATTCTAAAATTATGCTTCCCTTGATAACTTATCACTCAGAAGCTTCATTTTTTATATAATTCAAATATATGTGTATTATAGGATATCTGAGAGATATAGTATCCAGAAGCAGGGAGGGATATGCAACTGTTTTAGCTTTGTTACAACTCTTATATATTATCTAAGAATAAAGATTCGTAAAAAAAAGTTAAAAATTCGATGTTGAAATATCGGGATTCTAGTGGACAGAAATTTTTTTTTCTTAATTAAAATTCAAAGTTTGGTATATATATATATTCATGAATCTGTTGTCGTTTTCTTTCGCTTGGAAGTCAAAACTAAATGAGACAGCTTCATATGCTGTGAAATAATGCAAAAGAAAGTCTCCAAGCACTACAGGCACAGTATAGATCTAAATTCTAAACTTTATATTTATATATCTACTTATATTTGTTGCATAAATATATATATTTAATTGGTAAATATTGAATATTTGCATCTGAACCCTAGCCTGGAATTTGCATTAAAGTTTATCCCTCTGATCAGGTTTCACACCAGAACACAGAGAGTCAAACCCCTAAACAACGATTATATTTAAAACAATTTATTTTTATTCACGATGAATATTTTCGTTGATTTAGAAATCTTGGTTTGTTTGATTGTTTGACACCATTTTCAAATTTTAGTCCTTCCAGAAAAGAACAAACTCCGATAAAACACTCTTACGCTAACTTAATCTGGAAGTGGAATAGCAAAATCTCGGTAGGTTCCCTTTTTTTCGAATTTTTTCCCTCCTTCCTTCCTTCCTTCCTTCCTTCCTTCATTACTTCCTTCCTTCCTTCATACTCATTCCTCTTTCTTTTGTCATTCTCTTATTCTTCTTTTTCAATCTTTTTCTTCTTTTTCCCCCTTTTTCCTCTTTTTCCTCTTTCTCCCCTCTCTCTTCTTTTCATCTCCCCTCCAATTCCTTAAAGATAATGTTAACCACCAAAACTTAAGGATGATCATTTTTAGGTAATTTCTTCAAAGTTAGTTTAAAACGAGGCTATTTTATCATTTCAATGAAACGTGATTTGCCAGCTTCTTTAGTCAAACTAAGAACTGGGAGTGAATGTATAGTAGTATCCCGTCTACGGACCAATGATGAAGAATACGTCAAAGGTCGATCTATCCATTTAATATGGTAGTGTACTGTACTTTTCATAAGTAATGTACTAATTATTTTATTCCGGTTGGACTTAAAGTGTCTGGAAGCGTAATTTGAATTTCAAGTGACCTTCCATTTAAAAAGTCACAATTGTCCGTTTCACAACGTTGCCCTAAAAAGCTTTATCTAATTAAGTAAGAAATATAATTCCATGTTCACTATATTGAAAACTGATTATTTTCGAGGGTACCGTTATGAATCGGAAATGCCCGCCTTTAAATGGTGGGTCACTTATTTGAAGCTACAACGACAGTCCATTTATCCTTTGTAACCATTGTCTAACCGATAATATGTAGGATACCATCATGTTTCTGGTGTTTCAAGAATTTTAATATTTAAATGTCTTTCAAGCTGAAAGGCTGAAGTCACTTTTTAGAGCAACCAAAATTGAAATATTTAATTGCAAAGAGAAAATGATGAATATCTCATTCATTCATTATCAGACAAACACTTTAAGAATATCGTTGTGAATCGCCCCTTATTAAAGGGAAAGTCACTTTAAATTACGTCTACAGTTCCTTTAACCCTTACTCCAACAATACCTGGTTTCATAAATGTGTCCAGTCTTAGGTTTCAAACTTTAGGGTCTTAATAAGTATATTAAATACTTGATCTTAAAATATTATATTTAATAAAACATGGTTTATTGATTCTAATTGCTCTGGTTCCCACGGAACATTAGGCTCGGACAGTTAGACTCTTTTACGGCCGATTGATTAAACTGTATCAGGGTGTTACCTTCGGATAATACAGGGTGTTACCTTCGGATAATACAGGGTGTTACCTTCGGATAATACAGGGTGTTACCTTCGGATAATACAGAGTGTCCCAAAAAAGGATTCTTAAGGGTTTTAGTCTTTTTTGATGATTTTTTGGTCCTTACTTTGGGTAACATTTTAACCCTCTACATTACAAAGAATGTGTCTGATGCATAATATAAGAAAAAATTTCATGAGCATCAAAGGAGAACTACATGAGTATCAAAGGAGAACTACACGAGTATCAAAGGAGAACTGCATGAGTATCACAGCAGAACTGCATCAGTAACATAGAAAATTTCATGAGTATCAAAGGAGAACTACATGAGTATCATAAGAGAACTGCATGAGTATCATAGAAGAACTGCATCAGTAACATATAAAACTTCATGAGCATCAAAGGAAAACTACATGAGTATCATAAGAGAATTGCATGAGTATAAAATGAGGAATGCATGAGTATTATTGGAAAACTTCATGAGCATCAGAAGAGAACTGTATGTGTATAAAATGAGAACTGCAAGAGTATTACTGGAAAACTTCATGAGCATCAGAAGAGAACTGCATGTGTATAAAATGAGAACTGCAGGAGTATTACTGGAAAACTTCATGAGCATCAGAAGAGAACTGCATGTGTATAAAATGAGAACTGCAGGAGTATTACTGGAAAACTTCATGAGCATCAGAAGAGAACTGTATGTGTATAAAATGAGAACTGCAGGAGTATTATTGGAAAACTTCATGAGCATCAGAAGAGAACTGCATGTGTATAAAATGAGAACTGCAGGAGTATTGTATGAGTAGAAAAGGACCGCGGAAAGATTAAGAAGAAATATAATGTTGTGGTATCAGTTTCACCAAAGTTAAATTCTAATGAACGAGCTTATTGTTCTCAGATACTAGGATTCATTATAGGTTCAATATCTTTCAGAGCTAACTCACTTTTTAAATTCTTTTCTTTTTAAAACGGCTTTCTCGCCTTTTCTTAGGAATCATGAACCTTCTTGGGTAAAACAAAGAAAGGTTGAGTATCCATACCACTATCTCTAAGAACCCCCTGAGTAAAGCATGAGCAGGGTCCTATCCCTTCCTCCTAGATCCCGGAGTAAGTATTCTGAAGGGTCCTAGAAATGATTGGAAATGGACCTATCCCTACCTCCTGGACCCCCCCCCCCCCATAGCAAAGGATGGAAAAGGTCCTATCGCTACCTCCTAGTCCCCCCTGAGGTAAGAATGGAAAGGGTGGGTTCCAAAATCTCTACGTGTTGCACATAATTAGAGAGCGAAGCATAAGAAATTCTTAATTAGATCCTGGGGCCCGTGGAGGACCTTTAAACTAAATCTTAATTATACATAATCACATATATGATGGAATCTTAATTACACTCAGTCACACTCCCCTACTCTCACACTGTGTGATTATATCGTGTAAACTGTATAGGTATATTTATCATTGCACTTAACCACTAGAACAGCCTTGTGCAAATATTATTTTACTTTTCAGCATTCAGACAATTTCATAAATATTGAATCAATTTCTTTAGATCTCAAGTTTCCAGAATATTCTCAATTTGTCAGAAAATTCGCAGATTTATGTTTTAGCAATTTTCATACATCCATTGAATCTTTCGAAACACAGATATTCAGCAAAATATATATTTCTTTTAAATATGTAAGCTTTTTCCTGAAAATAGGTCGAGAGCTAGAAAACTGTGGAATGGGAAGACGAAGTTATAGCAATTCTTTCGTGTATTTTATGTTGTTACAAAGCAAAAAGTTAATTTTACTAGTAACTTAAATCAGTTATTAAGATTATGGGTTCTGTTTTCACTGCACAATTGCTGTGTCTTATGTTCATTAGTCTATTTAAAGTCATAACTTGAGTCTAAAAGTCATGTTTCTATTCCAGAGTTTTTGCTGTTCAAAAAGAATTTGTATAATTCAACTTTTAGAATTTATTGTCGTGTGAGAATGATGTATGGGTAGAAAGTTGAACTGATGAATCAGAAGAAGTCTCGCAATTGTATATCTTCTGTGAACCTGACAATCAGAGATTGGATCTGTGTGCGGCATTTTGTTTACGTCTGCACTCCCTCGCCATTTTGATGGATGAGAGCGAATTAGAAACAACAAAACATTTTGCATTAAATGAAATATATTTAATGAACATAATCCTTTTAAGTGCAATTAGTCCGAATTTGATATTTGATAAACTAATATCTAAAAACAAGAACTGACTTGCAGTTTGTTTGGAGCTTATAACAACGATATTTGATTTTCGATACTTGTTTTCTTTAAATTTAAAACTTAATTATTTTCTAATATTTTCCGATCTCTGAATATGTTTTTTATGCAAAATTTTCATGAATTATATTTACTATTACTGAAACATTTTTATAAAATTGTCTGAATAGAAAATATTTCTTTTGTACTGAACTCTGAACCTTGAAGACATTGTGGAAAATAGATATCAATCAAACATATTGGATAGTGGATACATACAATGTATTCTAGGATGGGAGGAAGTAGATAGTGGATACATACAATGTATTCTAGGATGGGAGAAAGTAGATAGTGGATACATACAATGTATTCTAGGATGGGAGGGAGTAGATAGTGGAAACAAAGTTTTCTAGGACAGAAGGGGGTGGATACAATATATCCTAGGATGAGAGGGAGTGAATACTTTGAATCCTAGGATGAGAGGGAGTGGATACAATGACTCCTAGGATGAGAGGGAGCGGAGACTATGAATCCTAGGATAAAAGGGAGTGGATACAATGACTCCTAGGATGAGAGGGAGCGGATACTATGAATCCTAGGATGAGAGGAAGTGGATACTATTAAGATTTCAAGGATTAGATGTAGTGGATACTATGACTCCTGGGATGTGAGGGAGTGGATACTACGACTCCTGGGATGTGAGGGAGTGGATATCAGATCATGTTACAAGGAGTCAACGTAAACCTTTCAATGGGTTAATAGTAAACATAAGATTAGATACCGTTGACTAAGATTACCCTATCAGACCCATCCGTCCTAATAACATCATACCTTTGTTTTCCAGGTGACCCCTCCCCCCCTCCAGGCTCCCTCCCCCACACTTTGGTCCATCTTTGATTTTGTGTTCTTGATAATTAAACTAATTTTGAAGTGTTTTAAAGGGACTGTCGATGTAATTTCAAGTGGGTCACCATTTAAAGAGAGACATCTCCGATTCACAACGGTACTCTTTAAATCTTTATCTGCCAAGCAATAAGAAAGATATCTCCGTTTCTCCATCTTAAAGAATGTTGAATTCTGTAAATAATGTTCTTGGACTCGTGCATAAAATTAGCAAGTCACATTTGTAGAGAACTCCTAATTAGAAGTTAGAAATATTTAGATAATAAAACGAAGATATTTACAAAATTTCTGCTCAGACCGTTGTTAATTGGGAATGTCACTCGAAAATTACGTCTATAGTTCCTATAAATTACAAACGTACGCTTGTAAATGTTCATTCAATCGGCACTGCGTTCAGGAAGTAAAATTGATTCAAGACTTAAGGTGCAGATTAGGGAGAGTGATGAAGTGCGACAGGAGAAGGGAGATCAAATATGCAGGGGAGGGAGATAAATTGCGCAGGAGAAGGGAGATCAAGTGTGCAGGGGAGGGAGATAAATTGTGGGGGGGGGGGTTCGATATAGAGAAGGGTCTCATATCTGTAAGAGATAGTCTTTAATCTTTAAAATAACATTTATTTCAATGTTTTTCTCTGAACTCAAGTCAGACGAAATATTTATTGTAAATGATGTTGTTTTTCTAAACTTCGAGCTTCTGCCGCAGATTCAAGATAAGATACACTTTTTAATCTGTATCCTTATCATGCTTTATCTTCACTCTTCCTCCGTATCAATTTCTATCCTGTATCCGTCTCCTCTGATCCTCTCTGTATCAATTTCTTTCCTGTATCCGTCTCCTCTCTTACTCTCTGTATCACTTTCTATCCTTTATCCGTCTCCTCTCTTACTCTCTGTATCAATTTTTATCCTGTATCCGTCTCCTCTCTTCCTCTCTGTATCACTTTCTATCCTTTATCCGTCTCCTCTCTTACTCTCTGTATCAATTTCTATCCTGTATCCGTCTCCTCTCTTACTCTCTGTATTAATTTCTATCCTGTATCCGTCTCCTCTCTTCCTCTCTGTATCAATTTCTATCCTGTATCAATTTCTATCCTGTATCCGTCTCCTCTCTTCCTCTCTGTATCAATTTCTATCCTATATCTGTCTCTTCTCTTCCTCTCTGTTCAATTTCTATCCTGTATCCGTCTCCTCTCTTACTCTCTGTATCAATTTCTATCCTGTATCCGTCTCCTCTCTTACTCTCTGTATTAATTTCTATGCTGTATCCGTCTCCTCTCTTCCTCTCTGTATCAATTTCTATCCTATATCTGTCTCTTCTCTTACTCTTTGTATCAATTTCTATCCAGTATCCGTCTCCTCTCTTCCTCTCTGTATCAATTTCTATCCAATAAATGTCTCCTCTCTTACTCTTTGTATCAATTTCTATCCTGTATCAGTCTCTTCTCTTCCTCTCTGTATCAATTTCTATCCGGTATCCGTCTTCTCTCTTACGCTCTGTATTAATTTCTATCCTGTATCCGTCTCCTCTCTTCCTCTCTGTATCAATTTCTATCATTTATCCGTCTCTCCTCTCTTACTCTCTGTATCAATTTCTATCCTGTATCCGCCTCCTTTCTTACTCTCTGTATCAATTTCTATCATGTATCCGTCTCCTCTCTTCCTCTTTTAACTCTTTTCTCCTCTTTGCCCTGCAAATTATTTATCTCCATTGTGGTTTTCTTCTATTTTTATCTATGGTAAAATCTTTAAACATCAAATAACGACAATTTTCATGAAAGTGAATAATTACACATGCACGTTGTAGCCCTTTAAAGGAGGAAAAAGAAGGAAAATGGGAAAAAGGAGAAAAACTGTGGAAGAGGATGAAAATGCAGGAAAAAGGAGGGAAAATGGGGAAAATGAGGAAATCTTAAGGTTGGTAGAAGAGCTAGCCTGGATCAAGGCCGTTCAGAAAACCTTTATCCAAATGAAATCTCTAGGTTGGGAGAACAGTGCTCCCGGAGTAAGGTTTTTGTCTCCGATGACATAAGTCGCCTACACTCGATCCTCTCCAGGTATGTGCAAGCACTGAATAGATATTTAATTACAACAAAATAAGACAAATCCTCTATTTTCCTATTTTTATCTGATTTTTTACCTCAGGACTTGAAGACCTTTATCTGTAATACAGAGAGAAACAACACTCAGTCTTTTCAGCTTAGGAACCTAAATAAAAATTAATTTGATCCTGGAAAATTTATGTCGCAAAAACTTGAGATTTCGACCTTTGAATTCTGATAGATAAGGGTAAAGGAATTTGATTACTTAGTGTACACTACAGTAACTTTTTTAAAATTAACAGTTCTATACACAATGTTTCCCAATAAACATGGGAATTAAGTGACGACATTATATCGTCTCTTTGATCCATCCAGCATTTTTCTTAAACACAGTTATAGCAGTATTCCAGTGTAAACATCTAATATCGAAGACGCCCGATCTTGAGATTTTCAAAATGTGGTTTACCATTTTTGTATCTTCAAAACTGAAATCCAAGACGGACGTCTTTCAAGTCGTCTCTCAATTCCCATGTTTTTTGGGACACCCTGTAGTTCATTTGTTTACATGTTTCATATATATATTAATTAATGCCAATGTAAAAAATTTGGCTTGTTTATTTGTATCCATTGAATTTTAAAACATATTGGACCCAATTTTTTGCAGTTTCTCACATGACCCCGGGGAAGATTTTTTTTTTACAGTAAAAATTGAAAAATTATGTTTTTTTGAAGTCCAAAAATGCTAACAGAAAATTCGGCTAAAATTTAGTTTAACAATGGTGAAAAGAAAATGGCGACTTGAAAAGCAACATTCAAAAGATAAAATTTAATTAAGAAGGGGTTGCAACACGTCATAAATTAAAGCCTAGTTCTATAAAGTTTAAATATATTTGTTAAAAACTTTTTGAGAGTTACCTTTCTAGTAATAGTTTCCAGTCCTTCGTCTGTAATCTTGGTGTTATCAAGGTTTAGCTCAGTAAGGTTGGGGAATAGAAGAAATAAGAAAGAGGAGAACAGTTTGTCGGAGATATCAACTCCGTTAAGGTTTAAAGCTTCCATATTGGCAAACCTTTGGTTGAAGATCTGGAAAGAATTATCCACTATGTTTCTGTTGTTACTGAGGTTTAACACTTTTAGGTTTGGACAAGATTGAAGAATATCTTGAACATCTTCGGAGATGAGAGAACACCCAGATATATTCAACGATCTAGAGATTGATTCATATTTATTTTATCATCATGTAAAAGTTAAATCGTGAAAAATGAATAAATTAAGAAATATTTTTAAAATGTTTAAACAAATAAAAACATTGAAACTTTTTATTATCATAAAAGATCTACAATTTTATCAACTGAAGGCATATCGTTAACATTATTGTGCATTTTAATCAAATTTTTTTTAGTTCTAAAAAAATGATTGAAACTATGAATCAGAAAGTTCTCCTATAAAGCGCAGGTTTTAATTGTTCTTGGCTGGAAAACTGTATAGTTCCAGTTTACCTTAAAGCTGTATTTTTCTGATTTAACTCCAACCTAGATTCTCTTTGTCTCGGGTTCCTGGAGACATCAAGGTTCTCTAGACTAGAGAATCCACTGAGAATGAGTTTAAGAGACTCCAGTGTTATATTGGTTGCGGAGAGATTTAATGTTCTCAGGGAAAAGCTAAACCTGCTCCTAGATAAGTCTTCAATACCCCTATTTGATACTTCTGAAATGAAAAGAGAAGATAGGTTTATAATTCTAAATCTAAATGGTTTGTGTAATGCTCAGCCACATTGTTTGAACTGAAAAATCACAACTTAAATATTTAATTGAACGCTTTAAGTTTGATTCCGTGAAATAGACTTATCAGATTTCTTGAAAATCGCCAATATTCTATGTCTAACGCGGTTTTTGAAAATTCGAAAGAAAATATTTGTTGTCTATGACTCCCGGAAAGTAAAGGGTAAAGGGTAAAGGGTACCGTTGTGAAACGAACATGCCACTCCACAGTTCCTTTAATCCTTTTTGCAAACTGTAAAAGAAAGAAGGAAATTATTTAAAGAACCCATTAACCTCTAAACTTTTGGAATTTTACTCTTAACAAAACTTTTACCTGAATTTTGACTGAGATTAAGGTATTTAAGTTGATAAATTCCATAAGATATCTGTGAAACGGTATGGTTGGTAGCATACGTTGATTCTAGATCTAACTCAACCAAACAATCTTGTTTCTTGATAACCTCAGCGGCATTTCTTAGGTTTAAACTGCACCTTGGAGTTCGTAACTTCCTGAGTTGAATAGATGTAACAAGGTGGAGAGGAATAGAAGTATCTAAATCACAACCATACAACTCTAGGTCGACCAGGGAGGGCAGGGATAGTATTCTCTCCATCTCCTCTAATTCTATTTCAACATCATAAACCCTCAGGGTTTTTATCTCCGGGTGGTTTTTCACCAGATAGAGTAGATCTCCAGTCTTAGGATAGTATACATCTACCTCTTCAATACTGGGTACAGAGTCAGAAAACTTCTTTATCCGTTCCAACCTTTCATATTTGTTCAGGTTTATCCGTCCGTCCACTCTCCAGATCTTCTTCTTCTCCAGGAGCTCTTCAGCACGGTAATTAAACAATCCCAGAACCTTGAGTTCGGTAAACAGTCTTCCTCTCACTAGATGCTAGAATAGTTTTTATTATTCTTTTACTTTTAAGAGACTCAACAAAATATTTGATCTTTTTTTTACAGGGTTACCCCCATAAAATGAGACTTTAAGGACGACTGTACAGAATTTATGCAGACTTTGAAAACAGAAAAGTCCAGAAAAACTTAAATGTTTAGTCCTGTAGTTTTAAACCCAGTAATTTTTTATAGTTTCTGTTCATGATAATTGAAAGAACAATTTTTCCTAAAAAGATTTAATAAAAATTAATTGAATCGGGAGCTGTTGATCATAAACTATTAACAGTGGAGTGAGGTGATTAGATAAATGTGATTTCACAATGTTAAGAATTACAAAAATCTGGAGTGCAAATGTTAATGGAGTGCAGAAATGTACACGGCCGAGCTAAATTGAACAAGAGAATATCAGGGGATTAGATTTATTTAAGTAAATGATAGAAGAAGTCATTTTTCGGTTTAAATATTCATACTTTTTTCCTTTCTAGTCTTTGTCTTACTGATATAATTAAATGAAGAATATATCTTATTTTGCAGTCTTATGTTTTTTTTTGTCAATTTTCAGGGCACAGGGATTAAAAAAAAGTTTTACATGTACTTAAAAATATCTTTTTCTACAGATAGGTACATTAAGACTCAGATAAAAAGCATGTTTTAGATTTCTCCTTGACGACTTTTCTATTTAGGTTTTGATTGTTAACAAGCTTTTTTCAAATTACAAATAAACATTAAAAAAATCTGTTAATTGACAGCTTCTCTTTGTTTCCATTTTTAAGAGTATCCAAGCTGTTAAAAAGCTTGGTAGAAATAAAAATTGAAATAGAAAGTCGTCTTTGTTGTATTGATGAATACGAAGACTGTAGTTTCTTTAAACGTAGTTTACCTTAAAAATGCATTCAATTGCAGGATCAGGAAGATTTTGGAACGATAAACTTGATAGTTCTTCTAAAACAACATTTTCTTGAGAATGTTTGTTGATTTCCTGCCTTTCTTTTTGTTCTCCATCATTTTTATTAATTTCCATCATCTGAAAGATATCCATAATTAAATGATAGTACATAAACAACACGCCACAAAGATTTAACATGTTTTCATTTAAAGAAATTGAGTCTTTGCCACAAACTTAAATTTTCTAATCCCCATATCTTTGCACCATGATTTTGTAATACATTTGATATTTCAAACTTAGTTTATTTTATCCAACAGAATTCATAGTTTGAAATATCTAAGGTATACGACTTGGGGTTGCAAATATTTAGGGAATAGAAAATTAGAATTTGCTGCAAAGACTCAATTCCTTTTCATAAAAGAATATTTGATGTTTATAGGTAAATAACCTCTAAATCAACTAATAACATCTGCAGGTTGTACCTTTACTTTGTGATTTAAAAATTTATTCTGACTGTTTTGTACCTTTACATATAATGTAGGTATCAAGAATTTTAAACCTTTTAAATTCATTTATTAATTATCGAAAATATTAATTATAAAGTCATTTTTTTAAATAAAAACTAGAAGACCAGAATTTGGAAAACTCGAAGAATCTGTCGGAACTGAAGGAACATCTGGAACTGCTGGAACTAAAGGAATTGCTGGAACTGCTGGAACTGAAGGAACTGCTGGAACTGAAGGAATTGCTGGAACTGATGGAACTGAAGGAACTGCTGGAAATGAAGGAACTGCTGGAAATGAAGAATCTGCTGAAACTGAAGGAACTACTGGGACTAAAAAAGTTGTTGGATCTAAAGTAAATGCTCCACTAGAGGAAGATGCTGAACTACTGGAAGTTACAGTTTCCGGTTTTAGAAGACTAGCCATGTTGTTAATTGCTTTTTTACTGTGGAAATATATTCCTATGGCATTGATTCACTTTTCCAGCCATGAAAGTCTATTATCTGTTGAGCTGGTGCACCATCGTCAGCTGCACCAGATACAGAAGATCGACGGAATGAGTGGAGGGTGAAATCCTTGATTTGATCCTTTCCCTTGCCCAAAGTGAATAAATACTAAAGTGGAACAGACTAAGGCAACGACGACAAGTTGGGCCATAAGGTTTTATTTGGTTTGGATATAATTGCATGAAAAGATTTCTTTTGAAAAGTAAAGACTAGAAAAAATAGACTAAAGACCCATGTAAAAGTGAAGACCAAGAGATAAATTTCGAAGATCTTCACTTTTCGGTATCACAAATTGTGCATTCCTTGTTTTACAGATTATGCATACAGATTGCAGGCATTATTGTACTGTCTGAAATTATTTCTTGTGCAGTAAAATGTCTAAAATTCACTTCTGAAATCTTTATTTACGTTAATTTATATTTAAGTTAAATACAAATTCTAAGTCTGTGCTTGTAAACGGAGTCCAGTTTCTGTTGTACTGTGCACTCCGTACAGACCAATTTATACATATACAGGGTGTCCCAATAAACATGGGAATTCAGGGACGAATTCGATATCGTCTTTGTTATGAATTAGCATTGTAATACCTTATTTCAAAAGTCATAATATTATTATGTCTGCTAGAGTTTATTTTATGAAAAGATGTGTCTATAATGTCTCCGCAAGATGAACAGAGAAGACAGACAAGTTTACTCTGTTTCAGTTTGTATACTGAAATTTTCTTGTTTAACTAAGTACACACCTTATGCAGTCGAAACATAAACAAACAAATTGTAAACATAGCAGACGAAAATCTTAAGGATTAGAGATGTCTCAGTAGGTATCACCACACTAAATCAAAGAATTATTTAAAAGACGATATCGAATTCGTCACTGAATTCCCACGTTTTTGCGTAACATCAATAACAAAGGCAGCCGATCTAATGTAAACAAACATGAGTTAGTATACGGTACGTGAATCTTCATCTAACGCCAGAGATGCGCCAGATGTCTGTTTATCATTTGTGTTATTGTTTACAATCTTTATTATTGTTGTTACGCAAAAACTAGTTCTTCCGCAGTCCAAAAACGTCACAGCAAAGAGTACGGAAACCCTATCGCCCCCTCCTTCTATTCGATTCTCCTTGGTCTAGGTCAAAACTCAAAGTTTCGTGTACACTTGTACATAGTCCCTCAATGTACTGTATAACCTCTTTTGTGTACAATGAAACTAAATAGCTGCCCAGGTAGTCAACTCTATCATCCTCAGCTAGTTGGAACATATATATTTAAGAAAATCATGTTTTCCCTTGATATTATTAGAAATTTTCACTTTCACATATATATATTTAAGAAAAATCATGTTTTCCCTTGGTATTATTAGAAATTTTCACTTCTCATATATATATATTTAAGAAAAATCATGTTTTCCCTTTCCCTTGTTTTTATTAGAAATTTTCACTTTTCAGACCATTTTTTTATTTATGATGTTGAAGTTTCTTTTAAATACTTTGACATTTTGACTAACTCCATATTCACCATGAATTTTCACATCTTTATATTTTTTAACTTAGTTTGTTACGAGAACTGCACTTTTGTAAATATTTCTAGGTATTAATTCATTTTCTTTTATCAGCTGACTCAGCTGACTGTAGCCTACGGTTTACGGTAGCATCTACTCAGTTTAAACTAACAGACAATAAAACTTTGCTTAAATTTGTCGTAAGCAGGGAGTCAGGAATAGAAGGGAGATACAACTGACGCGGTTCGCCCTACCATATGATTATACATGCTTTGCAGACGGGTACTCCATTTGAATAAGAAATATTTGTCTGATGTACAATTACCGCGTATGTAATAACCTATTCTAAATATTTTTTAATACAAATTGAGTACCCGTCTGCAAAGCATGTATAATCATATGGTATGGCGAACCGCGTCAGTTATATCTCCCTTCTATTCCTTACTCCCTGGTCGTAAGTTAAAAATGTTTATTTTTTTTGGTGGAAAACATGCTTTTTTTCCGGAAACACTTCAAGAATTGAAACAAGTTGATTTAGAACAATACGTGCTGAGGGTTTTCTACACTAAAAAACCAGACCCTACGATTTAAAAAGTCTCAACATTTCGTTGTAAATCTCAGGATCGAGCAATGATCTTCATGCGAATCTACACATTTATTTATTTCCTCTTTTATACGATCCCGTCATACTATAGCAGGGATAACTTTAATTCAGAGATCAAGCATTGATCCTCAATATCGAGATCAAGCATTGATCCTCAATATCGAGATCAAGCATTGATCCTCAAAATCGAGATCAAGCATTGATTCTCAATATCGAGACCAAACATTGATCCTCAATATCGAGATCAAGCATTGATGCTAAATATTGAGATCAAGCGTTGATCCTCAATATCGAGATCAAGCATTTGTCCTCATCGAGATCAAGTATTGATCCTCAATATCAAGATCAATTATTAATCCTCAATATCGAGATCAAGTATTGATCCTCAATATCGAGATCAAGTGTTCAAAATTATCAATTTCCACATAAAAGTTCTGACCGCAGACGTGTCCGAGATTTACTTATGTGTGTATTACAAAATTTTAATTCTTTTCATAATATTAATCCTCTGTCCGAATTTAATGAATTTAAGGCTTTAAGCCGCGCGTCTCAAATCCACCGAAAACCGGTTTCTATTGAGCGCCGCCTTGAATCTTGAAAATTTTAATAAAGTTCTAAGTGGAACCAACCATATTTCAGCCGCAGCTTAAATTCTTTAAATTCGACCTCTGAACATAATTAAGAGATATGTCAATGTGAGATATCCCAGATATTTTCTTCTCGAAAACAGTTTTTAGGGACTGTAGACGTAATTTTAAGAGTGCCCGACATATATCCCATTCACAACGGTACCCGTTAAACCTTTGCCTGATCAAGGATGAATGAGTCATCCTTGTTTTTTCTGATCAATTTTTTATGAAGTTTCTATTTAAAGTAATTTGGGGATTTATATATTAGTGACAGATGGCGAAATTTCAGAAACGACTGTACGAAATTTATGCTTCCTTTTATTCACGGTTCTTTCATCTTTTGGAGGAAACCCTGTACTTCATCAAATAATTCACGCAACCTCCGTTATATTGAGGTTTAAAGTATTATCTCTTCTAAATTCAGGTTGTTGTTAGCGTTAGGCAAGGATTAAAGAAGGAAAGATTAATAACCTGTGTCCGAATTTTATGAATTTGAGCCGCGACTTAAATCCGCCAAAACCGCTTTCAATTAAGCACCGGCTTAAATCTTGAAACATTGAATACAATTTAAAGTGAAACCAACTATATTTGGGTCGCAGCTTAAATTTAAGCCGCCGCTCAAATTCTTTCAATTCGGCCTCAGATCAAATAGAAAGTTCAAAGTACAACAAAATGTTGGATATCATTTGTAAAATTAATGTTTTTTACTATTATCTAAGAAACAAACAAGGGAGATATCGTTCTAATTTTCTTTAAAAGCGACGACATTTCAAACCTTATTCTGATGCAGAAATCCGAGGGTCACCTTTAGAACTCGTAATTTAAACAGACAGTAAAGAGAGGATATCTCCATTCTTTTTTTGCTGAAACAATTGTTAGATGGTTACGGTTGTGAATTTGACATGGAACTAGATTAAAGTGGAAGGACACTTAGAAAATAAGTCCACAGTTCCTTTAAGAAATGAATAATGCACAGCGATTTAATGGTCTCACGCTCTCAAGCTTAAATTGTTGAGAATTTTTCCAATAACTTCTAAAAAAACAAAGCTAACAATAAGTGCTTTACAGTGCTAAAATGTACATGTAAAGGGCTACAGAAAAGCATGAGTGAGTTAGAGCGGTAAAATCTAAGCTTAGAGCGTTGCGACGCTTCAAAGTCAACCCTGTCTTAAAAATTGATGATAAGTTTATAAGCAGGCTGAATCTATGTGAATGATGACAAAGGCTAGATATCAATATGTTACTGAAGATGTTGATCAGTAAGAAGAGTGCGAGTTGGGGTTCAGATTTCAAAACCCCAAAAATGGTTCGAACCTAAAGTAATATATCACCAGCATCGATTGTGATGAAAATCCATTAATCTTGAAATAGGTCCCGAAACTAGTTTTATTACAGAAATAAAGCAAGAAATTCTTCAATTTGAAATTAAATAGTCTTTGAAGTAAATTTATAAAAGACTAAAGAATTTAAAGACAAAAGACTAAATTCAACCATCAGATCGACACAGTTTAAAGTAAATACATACATATAAAAATATTAATGATGAAGAAAAAGATATGAGCAGGAGTTAAAAAGAAATGAGCAGGACATGAATATATGAGCTGAAGATGAACAGGAGATGAACAAGAGTTGAACAGGAAATATTCCACAGGAGATGAACATGAAATTAACAATATTTAAACAGGAGATTGAATGGTAGATATGTAGATAAATATGAACAGGAGATGAACTAGCGTTGAACAGGAGATAAATTAGAGTTAAAGAAGAGATAAACAAGAGTTGAACAGGAGATTAACTAGTTATTAAGAGGAAATGAACTAGTGTTGAACAGAGTTAAACAAGAGTTGAATAGGAGATAAACAGATACAGATAAACAGGAGTTTAACAGGAGATAAACAAGAGTTGAACAGGAGATGGACTAGAGTTGTACAGGAGATGGACTAGAGTTGAACAGAGATTAACAAGAGTTGAACAGGAGATAAAGAAGAGTTGAACAGAAGATAAACAAGAGTTGAACAGGATATTGAACTAGAGTTGAACAGTAGATGAATAATAGTTAAATTGGAGATGAACTAGAGTTGAACAAGAGATCAACAAGAGTGAAACAGGAGATGAACTAGAGTTGAACAGGAGATGAACTAGAGTTGAACAGGAGATCAAAAAGAGTGGAACAGGAGATGAACTAGAGTTGAACAGAAGATAAACAAGAGTTGAACAGGAGATGAACTAGAGTTGAACACGAGATGAACTAAAATTGAACATAAGACAAACATGAATTGAACAGGAGATTTTCTCTGGCCATGCACAGAAAAAAAGAACGGGGAAAGAAAAGACAAAGAAATAATTTGAATAATATTCCTGGTTGATATATTTAGATGACTTGCAGAAATATTGATAGATTATAGAACACCTTAGCACCGACATTTTGATATATTGATACCAGGTTATACATAACACAACTTTGTACAATCTTTAGTTAGCTATACATCACGACCGGAGCGGGGGGGGGGGAGAGAATGAAAATAAAAAATAAAGAATGTATTTAAAAATGTCTAGAATATACCGTTCCCTCAGATCTTTAGTTTTTGTGATTTCTATTTATTTAGCTTAAGACTGGTTATAGACACTGCCGGTAACCCTTCTATTCTCCCCCTATGTTTTTATATACCCGGAGAAGATATTTAGCTTGACCCCGGGAATTTTTATTGGATACCTTCTTTATATTTAAACATTGGAGACCACACGCAGCATATTATACCCTATACATGCACATCCGTCTTTTCCTGCTCTTCAACCCTGCTTTTCTTCTCATTCTGCTCTTCAACCCTGCTTTTCATCTCATCCTGCTCTTCAACCCTGCTTTTCTTCTCATTTTGCTCTTTAACCCTGCTTTTCTTCTCATTCTGCTCTTCGTTCCTGCTCTTCAACCCTGCTTGTATTCTCATTCTGCTCTTCAACCCTGCTATTCTTCTCATTCTGCTCTTCAACCCTGCTTTTCTTCTCATTCTGCTCTTCACCCCTGCTTTTCTTCTCATTCTGCTCTTCAACCCTGCATTTCTTCTCATTCTGCTCTTTAACCCTGCTTTTCTTCTTATTCTGCTCTTCAACCCTGCTTTTCTTCTCATTCTCCTCTTCTACCCTGCTTTTTTCTCATTCTGCTCTACAACCCTGCTTTTCTTCTCATTCTGCTCTTCAACCCTGCTTTTCTTCTCATCCTGCTCTTCAACCCTGCTTTTCTTCTCATTCTGCTCTTTAACCCTGCTTTTCTTCTCATTCTGCTCTTCACCCCTGCTTTTCTTCTTATTCTGCTCTTCAACCCTGCTTTTCTTCTCATTCTGCTCTTCTAACCCTGCTTTTCTTCTCATTCTGCTCTTCACCCCTGCTTTTCTTCTTATTCTGCTCTTCAACCCTGCTTTTCTTCTCATTCTGCTCTTCTACCCTGTTTTTCTTCTCATTCTGCTCTTCAACCCTGCCTTTTTTCCCTTCCTGCTTTTCTTCCCATGTCGATTGGTATAGTATAAGTTATGTCGGTTAGTATACTATAAGATATGTCGGGTTGTATTGTAAAAGATATGCTGGGTTGAATAGTACAAGATATGTCGGGTTGTACGGTATAAGATATGTTGGGTTGTATAGTACAAGATATGTCGGGTTGTACGGTATAAGATATGTTGGGTTGTATAGTACAAGATATGTCGGGTTGTATAGTATAAAATATGTTGGGCTGTGTATCAAACCTAATGAATATCAACAGGGGTCCAGGGGGGGGGGCTTGTAAAAATTATGATGAGGGGAGGGGACAGAGGAACGTCATAAAATATATTGAGGGATGGTTTTAACAGAAAGATAATGTTTTTTACGGGTTGAATTTAAAAACTTTGATTGTCTAGTGTGTTTTAAAGATTCCCAGAGTAAGGTTTGATTATCTTGTCAGATTTTGCAGAGAAAAATCAGAGAAACATTGAGAACTCATCTCAGTTCCATCATGATAGTCATACTCAGGTGATACTCATCGTTATCTCACACCTCAAGTAACTCCCCCACCCCCCACTCCTCCCCTCCTTCTAACATCTCCTCAATCTTTACCATCCTTCCTTCTCCACCATCTCACCACACTTCACCACCCTTCCCTCTCCACCTTCTCTCAGCACACTTCACCACCCTTCCCTCTCCACTTTCTCTCCCTTTTTCCACTCCGCACACTTCACCATCCTTCCCTCTCCACTTTCTCTCACTCTTTCCTCTCCGCACACTTCACCATCCTTCCCTCACCACCATCTCCCAATTTTTTCTTGTTAAATGTTTAATGTTATAAAATTTTTATTTCAATTTAATTGAGATGAACTATTCCCGACATTTAAAAAAGATTTCACATTATCAAAAAATATCAAAAAACGCAAATCTTAGAAACAGAAACGATTTCTATATTCCTAGAGTAAAATCTATTTAAATTGGACTGGTCTCTCCTCACAATTTACCTAAAACATTGTATGAAAATAAACGACACTTTTCAAAGCTTTCAACTATTAATCTTATTTTGAATTTTAAACAGAATTTAATTGAAGATTTTTTATCAGCAGGACCAATGTTTTAATTCCAACACATGCTATGTTTGCAAAATAATCGAAGAAAGCAAAGACGACTTTACAGAGAAAAGACAAAAAGATTAAAAAGTGTAAAAGATATAATCAAACATAAAGGATGTCAAAAATCGGCGCAAATTATAAAGATGTAAAAAATGCCCGTTTTGTGTAGAACCTATATCTTTCTCATAACCCATAAAGCCTATATTATTTTTTCAACATTAAAATAAATATATAATTTATATTTCTAAGAATCCACCACCAGTTACATTAAATGTAATGTAAACAATAAGTATGTAACTTTCTTTCCTTTCATTTCCTTTTCCTTTATTTTTTAATTTTTTTAGAATTGGGGGGAAATATTCCCACAACCTCTATATTTTGGAGGTTTTTAAATATTTTCTCCTGAAACACTTAATTTTGTATGTTTTTTATCATAAATAAGTACTTACTTACTTACTTACTTACTTACTCTCCACACTTCACCATCCTTCCCTCTCCACCATCTCCCACTCTTTCCCTCTCTCCACACTCATCAATCTTTCCCTCTTCACCTTCTCTCACTCTTTCCATCTTTCCTCACTTCTCAATCCTTCCCTTTCCACCTTCTTTCACTCTTTCTCTCACTCCACACTTTACCATCCTTCCCTCTTCACCTTCTCTCACTCTTTCCCTCTTTCCACTCTTCTCAATCCTTCCCTTTCCACCTTCTCTCACTCCACTCTTCACCATCCTTCCCTTTCCAGTCTTTCTTTCTCCGCCCACTACTCCATCCTACACTGTCCACCAATTTTTTTGTCCTTACTAATGCCATAGACTATTTCATCCTTTTTCATTTCCTTCCTTCTTTAAGCTCCACCTTGTCCCTTTTTCACCATGTTTTTCTTCCCTCTTCTCCTGCCTTCCATTCCGCTATTTATCTATTTTTTTTCTTCTTTTTTATTGTTTTCTTACTGGGTGTCCCACGAAACATGACAGTTGGTGAATAGTTTTGAATGACTTCTTCCATATTAAGTATTTTATATTAAAGACTTTTTGCAGTTTATTTTGCTAAAAATATTTTTTACTTAATTATATTTTGCTTTGAAATCAACTTTATTATAATAATACTACCAAGCGGTGTTTTTATCATCCTCTTTGGTATTAAAGAACTTAACAAATTATGGAAGAAGACATTTAAAACTATTCACCAACTGTCATGTTCCTGGAACACCCTGTATACCCCCCCCTCCGTTGCTTGTCTTAAGATTGTACACTGTACAGTGTACCCAAAGCCTGTTTAATGTTTATGTTTATGGTCGGTAAATTGATTTAAATTCGGGAAGTTTGTTTGAACATAGTCATAAAACCAGGGAAACCGTTCTTCTCTTGAGTTGACAAACTGTAAACATTAAGCACGATAAATGCATTAAATCTACACTTTTAATTTACACATACTTTTAATATCAACCAATTATTCAATAACCCTTTCTCCGTTCAATAAGGAAAGTTTCTTTGAGCAGAACCTAGGTGATTCCCTAGAATGGTTTCGTCGAAAAGAAAACAATTTTCAAATATTTTTTATAAATGTAAAAAGGATTTTTAAAAATTGGACCCATTTTCATCTTTCAATTAAGCTTAAAAAATGTTGGTTCCAACAATTGCCTCCATTTTTTCTGTAGCAGACATCTTTTTTAAAACTAGATATTTTTTATTTTTGTAAGGTTATTCATTTTAACAAAAATTGTTACGTATAATAATCACAATAAAAAAATTTCAAGAGTATTTATAATGAGCTATGTTACATAGCAATTTGTACAGTTAGCGAGGTTCGAGAAATAGAGAATAAGTAATGAGGAGCAGGGACTTGTAAAATATAAGCTTGAAAATTGGAGGCAAACTTATTCACGTTTCGAAATAAAATTGTTTTCAATTATCGACATTATTGTTGGACTTCAATTGTCCAAAAGAGATCATAACAAAAATCTAATGTAAGGTAATTGATACCACAACTAAGATAATCAAAATTATGGACTCATTCATTTTTTATCGGACAGACTTTTTAGGGTACCGTTGTGAATCGGACATGTCACGTTTTTGCTTATTTAAGTCACTTGAAATTACGTCTTTAACCCCTTTAAAGGGACTGTAAAGGAAAAATGAAAGGGGGTATAGGCTGAAAGCTAATCACTTTATCTCTTGATCGCGACCCATGAAAGTTTTATCTGATGTTCCTGTCTCGAGAAATTGATATAAAACTATGTTAAAATTATATTATTTCAGCCTATACCACCTTTCATTTTTCCTTTACAGTCCCTTTAAATCAAAATCAAAACATTAAATATCAAACTGTAAACCAACATTTTATTTTTTTGTTTTGGGGGGATTATATCATTCTGAGACTTTAAAATTATTTTAAAATTTTGTCGTCTTTCTTACTGTGAATTTTCCCGCCTTTTTCACGTCCTGGTAAACAGTGAACAAAACGCAATCTTGAAACAAAAGAATAGTTTTCCAAGCTCATCTCTAATATTTTTATCATCAACAACTTTATAGATTTAAATCCTATAGTTTAGATAATCCTGCGCTAGCACCTCCCGACCGGAAACGAACGTGCACATATCCTGTCCTGGGGCTCCCCCCCCCCGTACTAAAACTACATCAAAGACACCGGCTTGGATAGTTTAGTAACTCCAGGTCCCGTCTGCACACTGTAGAACGGAGAACTGTAAGCTCCAGGATAAGCAAAAACCTCAAGGTTTTATGAGAATTGGTTTGTGTATATCCTAACTGTAATAAACCTTGGGTAATTATATAATTAGAGTCTCTGCTGTTATTTTCTGTATTATCTTATATAATTAGTTTGCTCTCTTACTAGAATACATAAACCAAGAAATTGTACTTTAAACTTTAAGAATAATTTAATTATACACGATTAAATGTAATGTGCTGAAAAGGAAAAGGTTTATTATTAGAACATTGCCATCTTTGAAAGTCAGGGATTATGATTATGCCATTCCATGTTCTGTATATAACCTGTATTCTGTATTCTGTTTATACCTTGTATTCTGTATTCTGTGTTCTGTATACATCCTATATTCTATGGTCTATATACACCCTGTATTATGTGTTCTGTATACACCCTGTATTCTGTATTCTGTATAAACCCTGAATTCTGTGGTCTGTATACAACCTGTATTCAGTATTCTGTATACACCCTGTATTACGTGTTCTGTATACACCCTGTATTCTGTGTTCTTTCTACACCCTGTAATATGTGTTCTGTATACACCCTGTATTCTGTGTTCTGTATAATTCCTGTATTCTGTGTACTGTATACAGTGTGTATTCTGTATTCTGTATACACCCTGTATTCTGTATTCTGTATACAACATGTATTCTTGTTCTGTATACATCTTGTATTCTGTGCTCTGTATAAACCCTGTATTCTGTGTTCCGTATTCTGTATTCTGTATTAAATATTCTGTATTGTGAATAAATCCCTGTTTTCTGTGTTCAGTATACAGTCTGTATTGTGTGTTCTGCATACAGTCTGTATTCTGTGTTCTGTATACACCCTGTATTCTGTGTTCGGTATACACCCTGTACTGTTCTGTATAACTATACACCCTGTATTCTGTGTTCTGTATACACCCTGTATTCTGTGTTCTGTATAAGTAAACACCCTGTATTCTGTGTTCTGTATACACCCTGTATTCTGTGTTCCGTATAAGTACACACCCTGTATTCTGTGTTCTGTTTAACTATACACCCTGTATTCTGTGTTCTGTATAAGTACACACCCTGTATTCTGTGTTCTGTATAAGTACACACCCTGTATTCTGTGTTCTGTATAAGTACACACCCTGTATTCTGTGTTCTGTATAAGTACACACCCTGTATTCTGTGTTCTGTTTAACTATACACCCTGTATTCTGTGTTCTGTATAAGTAAACACCCTGTTTTCTGTCCTATTTCTGAGTCTGGAATTTAACCTTCAATACATTAACAGACACACTTCTGTTTACAGTTGTATCTGTATACATTCAATATTCATCATGTATAATGTATATTGTATATCATATATATATTTCATAGGTATAAGAAGAAACTAAATTAGACAGCTATTAATCCCTTCAAGAGTATTCCAATTTCTTTGTTTATACAATATCCACATTTTTTCTTCATCCATTCAATCTACAATCTTAATATTGTTAGAACTTGTCATATAGCATTAGGCATCTCTATCAAATCTAACAGAAGTTTAAGGATTTAACTGGAAAACATCTTTAAAGATTTTCTAAGGTTTTCTCTAGTATTAAATACAAGTAAGGCTAGCCAGGATTCCATAGAAGACAGGCTTGTCAACTTTTTAGTTTGAAAACTGTTTAAAAGATTCGTTTTCTCGGGTTTATTCGAGAATGTGTTTTGCTTGATTTTCTTTCAATAAGAAATATAATGTTTTACAGATTCTTTAATGCGTAGTTATTATTATTTTTCTATTTCATATCAACATTTTAATATACGCAAACACTATCTTTAATGATAAGAAAAGTAATATAATGCTATCAAAGAGTCAATGATAATTATTGAGTAGGGATTTACGTGTTGCGTAATTATAAGGTTTTATGTTTTAAGTTGCATGTACTCCATACATTGTAGTTAGTTGATATGCAATTATGTATAATTGTAATTATTAACATAATGTAATCTTTTTATTTGCACATATTGTATACAAATAAATGTTGTAATGTGACAAAGTTCTGAAGTAAAAGAATTAATATAATAAAAAGATGGGAAAACCTAGTGTTTATAGATGACGGATGCAGTTTGAAAAGCTTCAACCGGCAATCTTTGTTTGTTTTTAAAAGTTAATCTTAAAGATTCTGAAAAGTTTACGCTTGGAACAATTAAGACTTTTCCTCTTCAAGTTTTCTTTTTTTTCAACACAACATTAAATATCTTGATTGTTTTTTTAAACCTGGTGAAATACATATTTTCTTCAAATTATTTGCACTGTAAGATAGATAATTTCTAAAGATGGAGGGGCGGAAGCGAAACTGATTAATTCTAAAATAAGCTAAATGAAGCTGATGTGTTCAGAGATCGAAACTTTTGTGTGGATAATGCATCTTGAACACTTAACCTCGATATTCAATGTAGGAACTTTTAAATTACTGGATCAATGCTTGATCCTCAGAATATTAAATTTATCCCATAACGAGTTATGAAAGAGAAATTGAACTAATCTGGAGATCTGTATAAGATATAGATCAATGCTTGATCCTCAGATTATTAAATTTATCCCATTACGAGTTATGAAAGAGGAATTAGGTTAATCTGGAGATCTGCATAAGATACAGATCAATGCTTTATCCTCAGATTATTAAATTTATCCCATCACTAGTTATGAAAGAGGAATTAAATTAATCTGTAGATCTGCATAAGATAAAAATCAATGCTTGATCCTCAGATTATTAAATTTATCCCATCACGAGATATGAAAGAGGAATTGAAATAATCAAGAGATCCGCATATGATAAAGATCAATGCTTGATTTACAACGGATCCCTCAAGAATGAATTAGAAATTCATATTTTTGTTTTTGATAACTGTTTATTTTTATTTGTTGTTTCTTGTGACTTGCACATTTCTTGCTTCAGAAACAATAGAGAAATTATCAGAATTAAACACTTTTCAACCCAAAAAACGAAGTTATCTTCCATAGGTTTGTCAGATAAAGGTTTATAGAGTACCGCTGTGATGTGAGCATGCCCTTTTTCTAAATTAAGATTATGCTTTGCAATACATAACATCAAGTAACATCAAAGCATTATATTTTCCTATCTGTGTTTATCTTCCTAAAACTATGCTGAGAATATTTTAAATAAAGAGCAGTCCCACTGTCAATAGTTTATAAGAGCAGTCACACTGTCAACAGTTTATAAGAGCAAAGAGCTGTCCCACTGTCAACAGTTTATAAGAGCAGTCACACTGTCAACAGTTTATAAGAGCAGTCCCACTGTCAACAGTTTATAAGAGCAGTCCCACTGTCAACAGTTTATAAGAGCAGTCCCACTGTCAACAGTTTATAAGAGCAGTCTCACAGTCAACAGTTTATAAGAGCAATCCCACTGTCAACAGTTTATAAGAGCAGTCCCACTCTCAACAGTTTATAAGAGCGGTCCCACTGTCAACAGTTTATAAGAGCAGTCCCACTATCAACAGTTTATAAGAGCAGTCAACAGTTTATGAGAAGTAAAAACATATTTTACCAAAAAAAGGTTTCAAACTGTCATTCAGCTGATCAATGATTTAAATTCTCATTATATAGAAGCACACTCTTGGTGTAAGGCATTCACCTTTTTACAATTTTAGGTTCGTTCAACATAAAACTCTTGAACCAACCTTTAATTAAGACCGATTTCACAATAAACTGATCAGTTAACCTAAAATCTTTAGGCCGGTTCAGCATAAATATCATTACCCGACCTAATTCGCAAATTGAAGTTCTAAATTAATTAAATCTAATTAACTTATCTTTCAATACTCTAACTCTATCTTAATCCATCAACGATCATTCAATATTTATCTATCTATTTTCTATCTTTCTATCTATAAATAAATATCTATCTATCTTCTAAAATGTCTAATCCAACATATCTATCGATCTATCTCTTTATGTTCCTATCTCTCTAGTGTCAGTGTAAAGCTGATCGATGAGAAAGATGTCACCGTATTCATACAAACACTTATTAACTAATCTACATTCTGAACTCTGTGTGGTCTCTCCCCCTCTATAGTCCAATATACACCATTTTTCTTTACCACCCACTTCTATAGTTCAATATACACCATTCTTCTTTACCACACACTTCTATAGTCCAATATACACCATTTTTCTTTACCACCCACTTCTATAGTTCAATATACCCCATTTTCATTCCCACACACTTCTATAGTTCAATATACACCATTCTTCTTTACCACCCACTTCTATAGTTCACAAGCCCCATCCCCCTTCCCTCCACCTAAAAACTTTTGTTCAATCCGTAATAAAGGTCCCTGTCCTCTCTGATATTGGATACTTAAGACACAAAACCTTGGAGAGCGTACGCCGGTTAGTATTCATGTATCAGATATTAGACACCGGAAACTGGTAACAAATATTTTCCTTTCATTCCCTGTCCTGTCCTGTATCGTCCTGTTTTGCGCGTTTTCTGTCCTGTATCCTCTTTCTGGTCATGTCCAGTCATGTTGTGTTCTTTCATGTCCTGTTCTTTCCCGTCCTGTCCTGTCCTGCCTGCCCTTTCATTTCCTTTCATGTCTTTCCCTGTCCTATCATGTTCTGTCCTGTCCTGGCATGTCCTGTTCTGTCCAGATCTATTATTTAGATTTATTGAATTAAACCGAACTGATTTTCTTTCAGATCGTAAATACTAATTCTCACCTTCGATCCTTCCATCCTTGTCTCATCCAATATCGATATTGAATCCATCGGGTTCAGAAGTAATCTCTAGGTTCAGGAGTAATTTTATACAAAATTGAGATCATTCTTTCCTTTCTCAAACTAATACTAGTCCAAATATTTTACACTCACTCTTTTTCTTGTTCTGTTCTGTTGAAACCTATTTTGATCTGTTTGTGTGTACGGGATAGTGTTTGTTTGTTACAAATACAGAAAAAAACCGATCTAGAACTTAATACATTTTTAAGAGAGGAAGAAGAAAAGGTAGTTTTACTTGTTTCATGAATATTTATGCTTCTCTTTGGAAGTTTATTGTTCTTCCTTCGGGGAGTACATGGTTGTTCCTTCAGGGAGTACATGGTTGTTCCTTCAGGGAGTATATGGTTGATCCCTCAGGGAGTACATGGTTGTTCCTTCAGGGAGGACATGGTTGATCCTTCAGGGAGTACATGGTTGTTCCTTCAGGGAGTACATGGTTGTTCCTTCATGGAGTACATGGTTGATCTTTCAGGGAGTACATGGTTGTTCCTTCAGGGAGTACATGGTTGTTCCTTCATGGAGTACATGGTTGATCCTTCAGGGAGTACATGGTTGTTCCTTCAGGGAGTATATGGTTGTTCCTTCAGGGAGTACATGGTTGTTCTTTTCTATTCTGTTTAACAATCGTGGGTTATCTAAAAAATATAAACTTCTGAATCAAAATTCTTTAGACCATTTTGTAATCACCCTGTGGTTAGGCTTTATTACATGACGAGGTTTACAGGATGACTCAACAAATCTGAACCTGACTGAGCAGGATCATTGTATTATCCAATCTTACATTATTGTTGTATATAAGCTTGTTCATAACCTGAGAGATGGTTTACAGATGGAATCCTGCTCATTACCTCCAGGTCTAGGTTCTGTGTTATTGAGTTGTCGGAGAAGCCGAACCTTGTCTATGGTTGAGTTTAACCGTGGTTTAGGGTTGTATTGTGTATATATTCAATGAAAGCTTGTGTGTGACAGTTATGGGATTTATGTGAAGAGAAATGTCTTTACTCCCCCCTTCACTCCCCTCAAACCTATCTTTAACTGCTCTAGTGTCTACCCCTCCCCAACCCTTCCTTCTCCCCCGCCCTCGTTCTTCTCCCATCCCTCCCCTTTCTCTACTTTATCTTTTACTAACCTATCATTAAAGTTTAACTTGTATCATCCTTTTCCTATTTTTATCCATCTTTCCTTTCTTTCATTTCTTTTCATCCTTTACTTAGTATTTCCTTTCTCTTTCTTTCCTTTATTATCTTACTTTCGTCATATCCTGTCTGACTTTCTTTTCCTTCTAATCATTCTTGCTTAACATTTTCCTTATTTTGTCTTATAGTAATTTATTTCATTTTAAGAATTCTGGACGGAGCTGATTACTCTCGTTTATTTGATATATTTACAGTTATATAGTGGAGCCCAAAGAAAAAAAAGGACCCAAATTAATGATTTTAAATATTCTATTGAACAAAAACAAAATTAAAAATGCACTTAAGATACTTTAAATGATCTAGATTTATGTTTGAACTGCTGAGAATTGTATAATCAGATTGTTGTTGAATTTAGTTTTTCTTTTTTTTCTTTTTTTTGTTCATCTTTTAACTTTTTTCGGATTTTTGTTAATACCCATCTCTTTCTCTCCTGGTTTTAGATATCTCACAAATTAGAAATGTTGCAGTATGCCCCATATAGCTTCCCTGACCCCCCTGGCTCCCCTGGCTCCCCTTGCTCCCTTGCCTTTCCTGGCTGCCCTGGCTCCCCTGACTCCACTGGATCCCCTGTCTCCCCTATATCCCCCAGCTCCACTGGCTCCCCTGATTTCCCTGGATCCCCTTGCTCCCCTTGCTCCCCTGTCTCCCCTAAATCCTCAATCTATACTGGTTTCCCTGACTTCCCTATCTCCCCTGACTCCCTTTGCTCCCCTGGCTCTCATGGGTTCCCTGGCTCTCCTGGCTCTCCTGGCTCTCCTGGCTCTCCTGGCTCCCCTAGATCCCCTAGCTCCACTGGCTCCTCTGGCTCCCCTGGCACTGGCTCCTCTGACTCCCCTGGCCCTTCCCTTCCGGATGAAACCGTACACGGAGTTACAATAAATCAGTCTAATACACAATAATCAAACTAGGCGCACTCCGAATCCTGATTTAAGCCTAATCCTTAATTCAAAAACATTTTAATGCGTTCTTGTCCTAATCGCTTCTGTTAATGTTTTGATTATCGTTATCAGGAAAAAAACATGGTGGAATAAATTAACAAAAATTATGAAATTTTGTGAAATTTCCGTTGGCAAGATATATTGTGTAAAACTTTTTTAATTTCCGTGATTTACACAAATATTCAATTCTTCGATTTAACCAAGAATGAACTTAAATCGCAGATTTCGGTAGAACCCTATTCGTTGGTCCCGCTGTTAAAGAAAAAGCGTAAATAATCGTTGAATAGCTGGTTAAACACAAATAAATTCATGATTAAATATTAGAGTTTAAACGTCAAGCCAAACATTATCAACGTGTTAAATATAATTTTCTAAACTTCAAACATAATTTATCTTTTCTCCAGGCCTTTACAAGATAAAATCACGGTGGGTTGATTTACAGAAAAAACGTAAAGAGAATACCGCACTGTAAACCTAATTTCAAGTAATGGCTGACTTTAAAGTAACTAGAGCAAGCTGTACAGTACACATACAGACTATATAAGGGCAAAACGGGATAGTACACCAGATGAACCAGCCTCTTCTAGGGTGATTCTAGTGAGGGTACATATATCGTTTGAGCATTGTAAAACTTGTAATGCTTAAAACAAGATTTTTTTCTTAAAACGTATTGATAGCTTTCTTAGTTAATGTTTTCATCTTTATTTATTACAAGTTTAAAGTTGTTAACATTTTATATTAAAATCTGATTGGATTAAAAACAAATTCATCGAATAATTTCGTAATTTTTAGAATGTCTGGTCCCTTCCAATTATCAAGATGTATCATAAAGAATTTTGTGGAAAAAATGCGGGGTAAGAATTCTCATGGTTTGAAAGCGCACAGGATTTTTATATTAGACTTCACAGTAGACATTCCATAGATAGATTAGACAACTAGATAGATAGATATATTAGACAGCAAGATAGATAGATAGATACAGGAACATAAATATGTGAGCAGATTAAATAGATAGCTTAAGGGGTACGGATAGATAGATGGATAGACATGATTGAGATATATTTATGTGGAACATCTATCTATCTATCTATCTATCTATCTATTTTATTTCTGATCAGATATGAAGAAAAAGGTCTGCTCCCACAAGATCACTAATTTATTAAATTCAACGACAAAAAGATAAGATAAAAGAAAAGATGCCAAGTTCTCAGGTAGCTTTCTCATCCAAACTTTTCACTTAGATCTCCTAATCCTAGCTTTTCTTCTTGTTCTAATCCTTCTCCCGATTCTAATTCTTCTTGTTCCAATCCTTCTCCTGATTCTAAATCTTCTTGTTCTAATCCTTCTCCGCATTCTAAATCTTCTTGGTCTAATCCTTCTCCCGATTCTAATTCATTCTTGTTCTAATCCTTCTCTCGATTCTAAATCTTCTTGTTCTAATTCTTCTCCCGATTCTAATTCTTCTTGATCTAATCCTTCTCCTGATTCTAAATCTTCTTGAAAAGAGAATAAAGAATTAATTGAAATATAAACGTCTATAGCGTTCGGAATGTCACAAATCTTAACCAAGATATTCCTCTGAATGCAACGTGATTGGTCTGATCTCTTATGATCCCCTGGCTCCCCTGGCTCCCCTGGCTCCCTTGGCTCCCCTGGCTCCCCTGGCTCCCCTGGCTCCCCTGGCTCCCTTGGCTCCCCTGGCTCTCCAGGCTCCCCAGACACTTATGTCTCACCGGGCTCCCCTAGCACTGGCTCCTCTGACTCCCCTGGCCCTTCCCTTCCGGATGAAACCGTACACGGAGTTACAATAAATCAGTCTAATACACAATAATCAAACTAGGCGCACTCCGAATCCTGATTTAAGCCTAATCCTTAATTCAAAAACATTTTAATGCGTTCTTGTCCTAATCGCTTCTGTTAATGTTTTGATTATCGTTATCAGGAAAAAAACATGGTGGAATAAATTAACAAAAATTATGAAATTTTGTGAAATTTCCGTTGGCAAGATATATTGTGTAAAACTTTTTTAATTTCCGTGATTTACACAAATATTCAATTCTTCGATTTAACCAAGAATGAACTTAAATCGCAGATTTCGGTAGAACCCTATTCGTTGGTCCCGCTGTTAAAGAAAAAGCGTAAATAATCGTTGAATAGCTGGTTAAACACAAATAAATTCATGATTAAATATTAGAGTTTAAACGTCAAGCCAAACATTATCAACGTGTTAAATATAATTTTCTAAACTTCAAACATAATTTATCTTTTCTCCAGGCCTTTACAAGATAAAATCACGGTGGGTTGATTTACAGAAAAAACGTAAAGAGAATACCGCACTGTAAACCTAATTTCAAGTAATGGCTGACTTTAAAGTAACTAGAGCAAGCTGTACAGTACACATACAGACTATATAAGGGCAAAACGGGATAGTACACCAGATGAACCAGCCTCTTCTAGGGTGATTCTAGTGAGGGTACATATATCGTTTGAGCATTGTAAAACTTGTAATGCTTAAAACAAGATTTTTTTCTTAAAACGTATTGATAGCTTTCTTAGTTAATGTTTTCATCTTTATTTATTACAAGTTTAAAGTTGTTAACATTTTATATTAAAATCTGATTGGATTAAAAACAAATTCATCGAATAATTTCGTAATTTTTAGAATGTCTGGTCCCTTCCAATTATCAAGATGTATCATAAAGAATTTTGTGGAAAAAATGCGGGGTAAGAATTCTCATGGTTTGAAAGCGCACAGGATTTTTATATTAGACTTCACAGTAGACATTCCATAGATAGATTAGACAACTAGATAGATAGATATATTAGACAGCAAGATAGATAGATAGATACAGGAACATAAATATGTGAGCAGATTAAATAGATAGCTTAAGGGGTACGGATAGATAGATGGATAGACATGATTGAGATATATTTATGTGGAACATCTATCTATCTATCTATCTATCTATCTATTTTATTTCTGATCAGATATGAAGAAAAAGGTCTGCTCCCACAAGATCACTAATTTATTAAATTCAACGACAAAAAGATAAGATAAAAGAAAAGATGCCAAGTTCTCAGGTAGCTTTCTCATCCAAACTTTTCACTTAGATCTCCTAATCCTAGCTTTTCTTCTTGTTCTAATCCTTCTCCCGATTCTAATTCTTCTTGTTCCAATCCTTCTCCTGATTCTAAATCTTCTTGTTCTAATCCTTCTCCGCATTCTAAATCTTCTTGGTCTAATCCTTCTCCCGATTCTAATTCATTCTTGTTCTAATCCTTCTCTCGATTCTAAATCTTCTTGTTCTAATTCTTCTCCCGATTCTAATTCTTCTTGATCTAATCCTTCTCCTGATTCTAAATCTTCTTGATCTAATCCTTCTCCTGATTCTAAATATTCTCGATCTAATCCTTCTCCTCATTCTAATTCTTCTTGTTCTAATCCTTCTCCCGATCCTAATTCTTCTTGTTCTAATCCTTCTCCCGATCCTAATTTTTCTTGATCTAATCCTTCTCCGGATTCTAATTCTTTCTCTAATTCTACTCCAAATCCTTCTTCTTCTAATCCTTTCTGTAAAAAAACCCCTAATTTTCTTCTAATCCCAATTCTTCACACAACTTAAACCCTTCCCCTACTTCTAATTATAATATTCTGATTCTCCCCCTCCGGTTCTGATCTGAACCTACAATATCTTCTTCACTTTTCTCTCATTCCGTAATCTTTCTCTCCCCTTCTTTTTTCTATTTTTCCTCTTATTCGTTCTTCTTTTTTTTTCTTCCAGGGTTGAATCTGAACTTTTAACCCCTTCCTGGAGATAAATCTAAACCTTTAACTCGTATTCCTGGAGATTAATCTAAACCTTTAACCCGTATTCTTGGAGACATATATTTGAACATTTAACCCTTATCTCAACCTTTAACTCATATTCATGGAGATGAATCTAATCCCTCAACTTGCATTCCTGGAGATAAATCTGAATCTGTAACCCGTATTCCTGAAGATGAATCTGAACCTGTAACCTATATTCATAAAGATGAATCTGAATCTGTAACTTACATTCCTGGAGATAAATCTGAATCTGTAACCCGTATTCCTGAAGATGAATCTGAACCTGTAACCTATATTCCTGGAGATGAATCTGAATCTGTAACCTATATTCCTGGAGATGAATCTAAACCTTTAACACTTTTTCCTGGAGATGAATCTGAACCTTTAAACCTTATCCCTGGAGATGAATCTGAACCTTCAACTGTATTCCTGGAGATAAATCTGAATCTGTAGCCTATATTCCTGGAGATGAACCAGAATCTGTAACCTATATTTCTGAAGATGATTCTGAACCTTTAACTTGAATTCCTGGAGATGAACCTGAATCTGTAACCTATATTTCTGATGATGATTCTGAACCTTAACCCGTGTTGGAACTATTTGATTAACAAACATGAATGTCATATAATGAACTGCGAGGAGAGAAAAGAACACAAATTGTATTGTTAAAATCAACTTTTTTGTCACCTTTAACTTTTTCAGGGAGACTAATTTTACAGCTCTTCTTTATTCCCAGTCATAAAGGTTTAAATAGAAAAGAAACGCGGCATTTCTTGTCTAGACGCGCTCAGCTCAAAACTTGAGAACAATGTGTGATTGTATAATTTTATATTCTACAATAACTACAATTCAATCCGGTTTCTTCACAATTCTTAGAAAATGTGTAATCCAGGAGTCATTCGGTTTCAATCCTGAACCATATTTTTTATCAATAAAAAAGAACAGATTTAAATACAAGAGTGACACATTTAAGATTGTAATATAAGACGTGTGTTTCATCTCTAATTGTTTGCAGTCATAATTTCTCGCCAGATGATATACAGATAAACTATTATCTAATTAAATAATAATCTAATTAACTATAGATTTCCCTATATATAACGTTCTAATAAAATGTCACTCATGCAAATAAATAGAATGTTTATATCTATATAATAAAGCTCTTCGCTCTCATATATCTGTTCTATATGTTAGATATAGCAGATAAGATGGTCGGACAAAATTGCCAAATTTTTTTGGAACCCATGGGTGGAGTGACAACTGATATAGACAAAACAAATTTGGAAATTTTTGAAAATCCACGGGCTACGCCGAGCAAAAATCATGATTTATGACCAAGCGCGGCTAAACGGCGGATGTAACTATGAGTTACCTGGGCAACGCCGGGCAATTCAGCTTTATATGATCTAAATTTAAAACGCAATACCACACATAAAATGAATAAGTAATCATCGTTCCTCGTTAAGAATATCGCATAAAGTATATATATATATAAGGTATTTCACCTGTTTTAACTAGAAATGCATAGTCAGGATCATAATTGCTTGCCTTTAAATTGACATGTTTTATGGGACACACTGTATCTGGTAAATCGTGTCACATTTTTCCCGTGTTTTTGTGTTATTATCTTAAAATTATGTTTCTTGTATCATTATCATTAAACATGTTTAAAAGTACAAAACGTTTGAAAAAAAATTTAGATGAGTTGATATTACCAATCATAACATGTCAGCGCTATCAAACTAGATTTCAAAACATTAAATAAAAATGATATTGCGCATAATTTGGAAATATTGCTTATGTACAATTTGATGATGGTATACGGACACTGATTACTTTTTAAAAAATTCAAATGTTTTTAATCCCTATATCTTTGCAATCTGGTGGTCGGTGTAAACTGTTGATACTTCAAACTTTGACTATAGATCTATTAGAATTCATAGTTGCAAAAATATATGCGAAATAAAACATTTGAGCTTGTGGCAAATATTTAGTTCCTTCAAAGATTAAGACACCCCATCATATTTCTCGTTGTATATTTGGTTTAATATTTTACGTCATTTTTCCAAGCGGAGGAAAAAGTTTGGTAAAACATCCTGCTAATGCAGGAATGTCCATTAGTGGGCAGGAGTTCTCAGTCTCAGCCTTACAATTTAGTTTTAGCATTTTTTAATAAAATATGAATAAGAAGCTAAATTTAGGGTTCCTAGAATGATTTAATGCAAATTTTGATTTCTTGAAAACTTGCCAATTCTAAAATTTCTGCAATACATTCATTAAAGTAACCCTAAACTTAGCTTTTGGTGCGCAATCCAATGATCTGCAGTTCTCTGACCGAATAGATAGTGGGTGTTAGTGGAGATTAATGTATCAGCCTAAATTTTCAAATATTTATGATAAAAAAAATCGCCCTCGTAAAATAGGTAGGAGGTTTAAATCCCCCCTATACAAAAAGGGAGGGGGGAGGGGGGGGACCTATATCCCTGAAATATAGAGAGGGGTAGGTAAGGGGGGGGGGCAATATATAAAATTATCTCCGGTAGTAAGGATTAGCTGAAGATGGAGACAGGCAGGTTTTAGCTTCTCCAGGATACAGTTTACACTGTAAAAACCTGGATCTGTAAAGAGATATTATTAGAATATTCCTCGTGAATATTGAATTGAAGAAATATTTCCGTCTCATAATTTATCCTTCTCCGGGGGCAGCTAGGGGGTATAGGAGGTAATAGGAGGTATTCAGAGACACCAAACATTTATCTTTACTTACATCATATATATATTTGGCATGTCCGTCTGTCTGTACTCTGTACCCTGCTAATATCAAAACGGTTGAGCCGATCAAGCCCATTTATTTTTGTGGGAACTCAAAAGGGAAGGTCATAAATACAAAATTAGCCCGAACAAAATGGCGACAATATTATTTTTGAAAATTTGAGAACGATTAAAAAAGGCGAATTCTAAAGAACAACAGCTTAAAGCAAAGGAGGAAACGAATCAACTTAAAAGCTTAGTATATGTATATTTGAAGTCATGAAGAAAAATACAATTTCTTTAAACGGAATAAAGAATAGGTATTGCAGAGGTGGAGGATTAAAAAATATAGGAATGAAGAGTGAATGAAAGAGAGAAAGAATGATAGACAGAAAGAATGAAAGAGAGAAAGAATGAAAGAGAAAGAATGAAAGAGAGAAAGAATGAAAGAGAAAGAATGATAGAGAGAAAGAATGAAAGAGAAAGAATGATAGAGAGAAAGAATGATAAAGAGAAAGAATGAAAGAGAGAAAAAATGAAAGAGAAAGAATGATAGAGAGAAAGAATAAAAGAGAAAGAATGATAGAGAGAAAGAATGATAGAGAGAAAGAATGAAAGAGAGAAAGAATGAATGAAAGAAAGAATGATAGAGAGAAAGAATGATAGAGAGAGAGAATGCAAGAGAGAAAGAATGATATAGAGAAAGAATAAAAGAGAGAAAGAATGAAAAAGAGAAAGAATGAATGAGAGAAAGAATGAAAGAGAAAGAATGATAGAGAGAAAGAATGAAAGAGAAAGAATGAAAGAGAGAAAGAATGAAAAAGAGAAAGAATAAATGAGAGCAAGAATGAAAGAGAAAGAATGATATAGAGAAAGAATGAAAGAGAGAAAGAATGAATGAGAGAAAGAATGATAGAGAGAAAGAAGGATACAGAGAAAGAAGGAAAGAGAGAAAGAATGAAAGAGAAAGAATGAAAGAGAGAAAGAATGAAAAAGAGAAAGAATGAATGAGAGAAAGAATGAAAGAGAAAGAATGATAGATAGAAAGAAGGATACAGAGAAAGAAGGAAAGAGAGAAAGAATGATAGAGAGAAAGAATTAAAAGAAAAAGAATGAAAGAGAGAAAGAATGATAGAGAATTAGTTTGAAAGTGAGAAAGAATAATAGAGAAAGAATGAAAGATAAAAAGAATGAAAGAGAGAAAGAATGAAAGAGAAAAAGAATGAAAAAGAGAAAGAACGAAAAAGAGAAAGAATGGAAGAGAGAAAGAATGATAGAGAAAAAGAATGAAAAAAAGAAAGAATGATAGATAGAAAGAATGAAAGAGAGAAAGAATGAAAGAGAGAAAGAAAACTGAAATGTAGCAAAGAAATGAAAGAACGCTATATAATATTGGTAACCACGATATTAATAGTTTTGATAGTTGATCCACATTTTTTTTCTGCTTTTATATCAATAAAAATAAATTTTAAATTTTTTTAGGGGGAGGGGGAGTATTTGCGGTTAATCTTTAAATTTTTAACAAATATTTCAGAAATATTTCAATGATCAATATTTAATAAATTGGACATCTGCTCTTTCTATATTTTTGAATTTTGCCAGGCGAGGCTAATCGTTGGATTGGACCCGGACTATTTATTCAATTTAGGTTGTGTGTAGCGGACATTTTTAACTACAAGTTCACCAATATAAGTTGTAGCAGTAATAATATCTATATTAGCAGTAAAATAGATTGTAAAATTATCTTAATCTAAGTTATTAGCAGTAAAACGGACAAAAGTAGCAACATAGGTTGCAGTAGCAATATTCTGCTATTTTATTTTATACTAGCTTGGGAACCCAGCGTTGCCCAAATTACTCATAGTTACTTCCGCCGTTTACCCGTGCTTGGTTTAAATTACGATTTTAGCCATTTTCCCTATAAAAGTCGATTCTCTTAACATGGAATCTTAATAAAAACAAGCTAAGAACATTTCCGTGGTTCTTCCGAGTTCCCCAATCCAAATTTTTGGCCAATCAGTCCAGGGATTTATGCTTTTTGATCAGACATACAAACAGACAAACTGAGATTACAACTTTATTTTACACTAGGTTGGGAACCCAGCGCTGCACAGGTTGTTAAAAAGTTACTCAGGCCGTTTACCCGCACTTTAACAATTTTGCCGGAAAACTAAATTTTCGCTATTAAAGTCGACCCTACTCAACTTAGAATCTCAAAAGCTTAAAACATTCCTGTGGGTCTCCCGAGTTCCCCAATCAAAATTTGAGACAAATAAGCCCAGGGGTTCCTGAGTTATGATCGGACATCAAACAGACAGACAGACAATCAGAGATTACAACTTTATACATAGATATAGCAATATTTCTTTTAGTAGCAATTCAAATTGAACTATTTTATGCATTAGTAGCAATATTTGATGGGTGAGCTAGCAATAGCTCTTTTAGTTGTTCTATATGTTGTAGAGGTATTAATGTTTATACAATTGGTAAGAAATATAATGAAATAGTGTACAATGTCAGTCATGGTGTATAGAAAAAGTGGTATTTAGAATTAGTTTTGATACATTTTTATACAATTAGGTAGTAAAACTAGTGATTTTGCTAAAACTAAAAACTTATAAACATAAAAACCTCTAGTAGTAGGAATCTTGCTGATTATAGCAATATCTGTATTTTTAACAATGCAGGTAAAATGCACTTAAAATAATTAATCATGATTTATTGAATAAATGATTGATTGAATGGTTGTTAACATGAATAGAAGAATGTGAATGAAACCTGGAGAAGGGATAAAATTGATGGATGAGAAGGATGGAACGTGTTCAGCTGCTCCTCGTTCCGGTCAACTTCTCAGGGTTGTGTTACAGGCACAGCCCTAGGTTTTCTCACTAAACTAGTCCATTCAATACTTGATCAGACAGTAAAGGATCTGAGCTTTTGCCACAAACTCAAATTGTCTAATCCCAAAATCTTTGCCGCGTAATGGTGTAAACCTTTGATATTTCAAACTTAGACTTTTTAATCTTACTGAATTCATAGTTTGAAATATAAAAAACGTCTTCGACATTGGGTTGCAATGATAAAGGGATTAAAATATTTGAGTTTGAAGAAAAAACTCATTTCGTTTAAGCAAGCTGATTTGGCTTTTTCAACTGCAACAGGATGTTGTAAAGCAAATATGAGCAAATTAAAGAATATGTATTTAATACTCTAGGAAGGTTTGGATTATTTATAATATGTTTAGGATAGGTTAAAATATGTTTGAGAAAGGTTGGAATATGTTTAGGATAGGTTAAAATATGTTTAGGATGGATTAGAATATGTTTAGAAAAGATTAGAATATGTTAAGGAAAGATTAGAATATGTTAAGGAAAGGTTAGAATATAATTAGGATAGGTTAGAATATGTTTGAAAAAGGATAGGATATGTAAAGGAAAGGTTATAATATGTTTAGTATAGGCTAGAATATGTTTAGGAAAGGATAGGATATGTAAAGGAAAGGTTATAAGGATATGTAAAGGAAAGGTTATAATATGTTTAGTATAGGCTAGAATATGTTTAGGAAAGGATAGGATATGTAAAGGAAAGGTTATAATATGTTTAGTATAGGCTAGAATATGTTTAGGAAAGGATAGGATATGTAAAGGAAAGGATAGAATATGATTAGGAAAGGTATAGATATGTTTTGGAAAGATTAGAATGTGATTATGAATGGTTTAGATATGTTTAGATGTCCAGATGTTTTAAGGAAGTTTTCAGATATTTTTGGGAAAGGTTTAGATATGTTTAGGAAAGGTTTAGATATTTTAAATAAATGTTAGGTTATATTTAGAAAAGGTTTAGATATGGTTAGGAAATATTTTGCATACGTTTAGGAACGTCTTGAATATATGATTAGGAAACATTAAAGATAAGATTAGAAAATGCAGCTTGGATAGAATTAGGACTGGTTCAGGGTTTAGTGTGATAAATGAAAGTGTCTCCGCCCTAAAGTCCTAAAGACATTTAATGAACCTTGAACAATTGAATAGTTGAATATATCAGTTTTGGAAATGTTGTGTCGTTGTAAATTAAGTCTATAATCTCTTTAAAATATATTATAAATATATTAACATCAAGTACACATTTCTCTTTTTTCTACGGATTCCTAAATTAAATTATCAATCTTTTTCTCCGTCTTGTCAACTAGTTCTTATGTCTAGGTTTATCTTCATCTTGACAACGCAAACCCAACCTTAAACCTATCTAATCAGAAAATAAAAACTTTACGTCAGTTCCTTTTTAGGTTGGTTTTCTTTTCTTATCTTCTCTAACCTGGTCATAGAATAGATTTCGTGGAAAAGTGTTAGGAAACACTGATGATTTAATAATACTAGATATCAATTCTATTGCCATGGTTTTGAGAAACAAAAGTTATCTTCTCTTAGCTATATATGTTGCTAAAAAGCTAAACTTGGCATGATACGGTAATATCTTTGTTAGGTTTAAATTTCTAGCTTTTCAGCAATTGTTTTTAAATTTTTAAATTTGAAACAAAACCAAAATTTCCAAGATTTATTTCAGGTTCCTGGTAATTAAGTTAGATTTTAAATTCTAGAGATTTCAACCCGTGATCTACAAAGAGCGGAACTGAAAGACCCTGAATGAATGAGTGACTAGGAACTGAAAGACCCTGAATGAATGAGTGACTAGGAACTGAAAAACCCTGAACAAATAAACGACTAGGAACTGAAAGACCCTGACCGAATGAACGACTAGGAACTGAAAGACCCTAAACGAATGAACGACTAGGAACCGAAAGACACTCAACGAATGAACTACTAGAAACTGAAAGACCTTGAACGAATGAGTGACTAGAAATTAAAAGACCATGAACAAATGAACGACTATGAACTGAAAGACCCTAAACGAATGAACGACCATGAACTGAATGACCCTGAACGAATGAACGACTAGGAACTGAAGGACCCTGAACGAATGAGTGACTAGGAATTGAAAGACCCTGAACAAATGAGTGACTAGGAACTGAAAGACCGTGAAGGAATGAACGACTATGAACTAAAAGACCCTGAAGGAATGAACTCCTATGAACTGAAAGACCCTGAAGGAATAAACGACTAGGAACTGAAAGACCCCAAAGGAATGAACGACTAGGAACTGAAAGACCCTGAACAAATGAGTGACTATGAACTGAAAGACCGTGAATGAATGAACGACTATGAAATAAAAGACCCTGAAGGAATGAACTCCTATGAACTGAAAGACCCTGAAGGAATAAACGACTAGAAACTGAAAGACCCCAAAGGAATGAACGACTAGGAACTGAAAGACCCTAAAGGAATGAACGACTAGGAACTGAAAGACCCTGAATTAATGAGTGACTAGGAACTGAAAGACCCTGAACGAATGAACGACTAGGAACTGAAAGACCCTGAACGAATGAGTGACTAGGAATTGAAAGACCCTGAACAAATGAGTGACCGTGAAGGAATGAACGACTATGAACTAAAAGACCCTGAAGGAATGAACTCCTATGAACTGAAAGACCCTGAAGGAATAAAAGACTAGAAACTGAAAAACCCCAAAGGAATGAACGACTAGGAACTGAAAGACCCTAAAGGAATGAACGACTAGGAACTGAAAGACCCTGAATGAATGAGTGACTAGGAACTGAAAGACCCTGAACGAATGAATGACAAGGAACTGAAAGACCCTTAGCGAATGAACGAATGTTTGTATAAAAAAGATGAAAATTTCCAACTTTGAGGAAATCAGTTAGAAATTTAAGTATTTAAGGAAATGAGTGATAAGAATTAATTCAGAGTAAAGAGGAGGTTGATTATATCAATATATATATTGACCAGATACTTATACATGTTATATATACATGTATATATATATATATATTTATATATATATATATATAATATGGTGATGAGTCCATGAATTTGTATTCAACTGGCTTGTTGCCTGAAGACCTGTTAGCACCTTTACCAATACTTGAGAGAAAACATGACATATAGTTGGCACTATAGTCTACCATACAGATAGATAGTCAACCATACATATAGATTGTCTACCATACAGATAGATAGTGAACCATACAGATAGATAGTCTACCATACAGATAGATAGTCAACTATACAGATAGATAGTCAACCATGCAGAAAGATAGTCAACCATACATATAGATAGTCAACCATACAGATAAATAGTCAACCATTCAGATAGATAGTCTACCATACAGATAGATAGTCTACCATACAGATAGATAGTCAACCATACAGATAGGTAGTCAACTATACAGATAGATAGTCAACTATGCAGATAAATAGTCTAACATACAGATAGAAAGTCAAATATACAGATAGATAGTCTACCATACAGATATATAGTCAACTATACAGATAGATAGTCAACCGTACAGATAGATAGTCAACCATACAGATAGATAGTCAACCATACAGATAGATAATCAACCATGCAGATAGATAGTCAACCATACACATAGATAGTCAACCATACAGATAGATAGTCAACCATACATATAGATAGTCTACCATACATATAGATAGTCAACCATACAGATAGAAAGTCAACCATACATATAGATAGTCAACCATACATATAGATAGTCTACCATACAGATAGATAGTCAACCATACAGATAGATAGTCAACCATACAAACAAGTAAACATATATATAGTCAACTATAAAGACAAATAAATATATATATATAGGTAACTATACAGAAAAGTGAACATGTAGATAGTTAACTATAAAGAAATGTAAAGAGATAGATAGTAAACCATCAGACAAGTAAACGTATATACAGATATAACCATAGAGAAATACAGATAGATTTTAATCATAGATACTTAAAGATATATGGTCAACCTTACTTTGGTCAACCTTACCTTGCTTGGTCAACCTTACCTTGCTTAGTCAACCTTACCTTGGTCAACCTTACCTTGCTTAGTCAACCTTACCTTGGTCAACCTTACCTTGCTTGGTCAACCTCACAGATGAACTGTCCAATGTGCCAACAAATTAGCAAACACACAATTTACAATGCAGACAACCAAACAGATAGATAAGGGTAAAGATAAGATTAAAAGAAGTTCACGTTCGAGAAATCCGGCATGTTTTTAATCATTATATATTTTATTGATAAGCAATGGAGAGGAACAAAAATGTTTTGAATTTTTATAGCGTTAAATCAAAACTATAGCAGCTACGAAGTCACACAGTCATACCAATAATATCACATAAACCTCAAATTCTTGATTAGCACATATCTCAAATACTCTGAGGAACAACAGCATGGATTAATATTAATATCTCCAGGTATAAAGTATACACGGAGTAGAATAATTAATGATAGTTGAATATCTAGGTCTACATTACACCTATATAAGGACGTATAAACATCGTATCATCATAAATATCCATGTTAGGTCATTACCTGGGACCGACATCTAGTAGCTGGCGGTTAGCAAGTATTTATCAAGTATTTAGACAAATCTTACCTGGTATTTCCTCGTGATGGTGGGTTGTGTATATATAGCACTTCTTCTTGTTCTTCTTAAGTAGAAAAACTAATTCAAAATATTCCATCTTGTAAATATTTGCCGTTATTCAGACATTCTTACTAAAAACTTACTTGCTGCAAAAAGTAAAGTGTAGAGTGTAGAGTGTAGAGTGTAGAGTGTAGAGTGTAGAGTGTAGAGTGTAGAGTGTAGAGTGTAGAGTCTAGAGTGTAGAGTGTAGAGTGTTAGAGTGTAGAGTGTTGAAAGTAGAGTGTAGAGTGTAGAGTGTAGAGTGTAAAGGTGTGAATATTAGCAAGGATGAGACCACCAGGGTAGATTTCAGATTCGTCTACGCTCATATCCCAGCAGTGTGAAATCCTTTTAACTAAACCGAAAAGACTCCGTCCTCATCCCCCTCCTCCCCTTCCTCGCGTTAAGCTTTAGACTTTGCAGGTCTGAAAAGAAGTATACGATGAAAAAATGCTACTTGGGAGGTTTGGAACAAAAGATTTATACAGGGAATAATTGAAGTTTTCGTAATTACGTTCTTAAGAATTAAAAGATTTAATGAAGGATCTGAAAGTACTCACTTAAGGGAATTTAGCAACCTTTCTTAAGTAAACTTCAGAATTAGTAAGTAAATAAGAAAATAAGTAAATAAGTAAATAAGTAAATTAGTTAATAAGTTAATAAGTAAATAAGTAAATAAGTAAATAAGTAAATAAGTAAATAAGTAAATAAGTAAATAAGTAAATAAGTAAATAGGTAAATAAGTAAAAAAGTAAATAAGTAAATAAGTATATTAGTACATATGTAAATGTAAAAGTTGTAAGTTATAAAAGATGTAAAAGTAGTTACATCTGTTGTATTATCCATACTACTATCTGTTCAGTGTACAGTATCTGTTAGGGTAGGTTTATCAGCGCATAAATTTACTTTATGACCACTTAGACCTATATGGATGCACGACCTTTGTCAGGAAGGGGGAGGGAGAAAGGTGGAGGAGGGGGGGGGGAGAATCCGTGGTGGATGGGGATTTGTTTTTTTGGGGTGTGGACCGTGGGGTTTGTTATCTTATTTTTTGTTGTAAATGTAAATACTGAATTGTAAGTTAGAACTGATAAAGGTGGAATACAGAACTTGAATACAGAACTTCAATTCAGAATATAGAACATGGAACTTGAATACAGAACACAGAACTGAAATACAGAATGCAGAGTTGGAATAAAGAACACAGAAATGGAATACAGAACACAAACCTCAAATAAAAAACGCAGAACTGGAATACAGAACACAGAACTGGAATGCAGAACACAGAACTGGAATACAGAACACAGAACACTGGAATACAGAACACAGAACTGGAATATAGAACACAGAACTTAAGTACAGAACACAGAAATGGAATGCAGAACACAGAACTAGAATAGAACACAATAATGGAATACAGAACACAGAACTTAAATACAGAACACAGAACTGGAATATAGAACACAGAACTAGAATACAGAACACAGAACTGGAATACAGAACACAGCTACTGGAGTGGGGAAACCTACTTCTCTGACCAACAGAGCAAAAGCTAAATTTGTTAAAAATCATGAAAGAAAAACAAATTTTTTTCATTATTATTTTTTTCTAGTTCCTTTTACACAACTTTTCCTTTCAATAAATAAATATGTAATTTTCTGTCATGTTGGTTTTACAACTTCCGTCTAGTTTGATAAGATTTCAAATAGTTTACAGAAATTTGTGTTACGATGACATTGAATAACAATAATATAAGAGAACTAGAAGAATTGAAAAGGAAAAAATTATTTATGATCCCCCCCCCTGATCATGGTAATATAGAGATAGGAAAACAGTAATGTTTCTGTCACCTTTTTAACTAAATCCATCAATAAAATTGATTCAGATTTACAGGATAAGGCTTGATTTTGAACAAAAAAACGGTCCATAATACATTTATCGGAATAAAAGTAAAAATTAAATAAATTATTTTGAATGATAAGGAAAGTGAATACCTTATCAGATTCAGGGAAAGGAGCAAAATCTTATTATAAGTCGAACAGGGGTCTATATTTTCCTCCACCTTTCTTAGAATTATTTTTTATGTTTTTTTATTGGAGAATTTATTTTTGGTGAAAAAGTATATGAAAAAACGCAAAAAGGGATGAAACCCCTCCTCAAATTATTTATCAATATTGTCTTAACGTTTTATAATCATTATTTTTGTCTCCTTCTCAGTCAATGGGATACATAAACACCACTTGAAACCTATGAAATGTTCCTGGTAAATATAATATTTGAATACATAGACTACAATTTCAATGTCAAGAGTTAGTTGAAAAATAGTCTTACGTCTTTCTTTGATTCTTTTAGATCACGGATAAAAATTATAGTTACCTCTAAATCTTTGTCTAACTCTCGAAGTTTTTAAATATTCATCTCTAAGTTATTAAATATCCTTCTAACTATCTAATTTACTAAACATTCTTCTAGCTCTCTATGTTACTAATTTTTCTTTTAACTCTATATATTACTAAATATTTTTTTAACTCTCTAATTTACTAGAAATTCTTTTAGCTCTCTAATTTACTAAACATTCTTCTAACTTTCTAAGTTACTAAATATTCTTTAAACTCCCTAAGTTACTAAATATTCTTTAAACTCTCAAAGTTACTAAATATTCTTCTAGCTCTCTATGTTACTAATTTTTCTTTTAACTCTATATATTACTAAATATTTTTTTAACTCTCTAATTTACTAGAAATTCTTCTAGCTCTCTAATTTACTAAACAGTCTTCTAACTTTCTAAGTTACTAAATATTCTTTAAACTCCCTAAGTTACTAAATATTCTTTAAACTCTCAAAGTTACTAAATATTCTTTAAACTCTCTAAGTTACTAAATATTCTGTAAACTCTCTAAGTTACTAAATTTTCTTGTAACTCTCTAAGTTACTAAATATTCTTCTAATTCTCTAATTTAATATTCTTTAAACTCTCTAAGTTACTAAATATTCTGTAAACTCTCTAAGTTACTAAATATTCTTAAAACTCTCTAAGTTACTAAATATCCTTGTATTTATTTTGATGTGTGTTGCCCTGGCTGGACTGTTGATTGCAGGAATACTTGCAGCTTTTATTTTTCACTGCATCAATCATCAAAGTAAGAGAACTCATATTATTTAAACTTTTTAAGTGAAAAGAACAAAATATTTTTATAAACCTGTATATATAGCACTTCTTCTTGTTCTTCTTAAGATCTATTATTGAAACGAGGTGATCAAAAAATGACGGAACTAACTTCCCCCAGGTCTAATGGTGAAAATAAAAATGATTTGTTGAAAGAAAAAAGGCCAGATAAGATGCTCACTGCCATCTCAGAATGTCAGGGATTATGAAAGCTCTGCTATATTCGTACCGTTCCGACCCTATCCTCGTACTGTACTGGGACTTAATCTGCACTGTAATGGCCATATTTCAATATTTCATTATGACATTTAAAAATTGATTTTCACCGAATCCAGCTAGCTTGTCGTATATGCCTGGGAATAACATATATCTAGCGTGCTATTTAAAATTTCCATATTCATTTGGACATACTGTATTGGCTGCTTGTGTGTATATTTATAACAGGTTTTTTAGAAAAAAGATTGTTTATTTATTTTATTTTCTAAATTTGTTTAGAAATTCCGGTCGGAACTATTATTGCGTGGAATGGTAAAGGCAAACTCCCAGGTCAGATAATGTATACTCTTCTTCAAGCATATACATTTTTCGTTATAAAAGTTCTTAAAGGGACTGTTGTATAATTTCAAGTGAAAGATTTATTGCAGTTCCCTTGAAATCTTTATTTTTGAAAATTTGAAAATTAAATAATTTTCTAAATTTTCTTGAAAACCACAATTGAAAGTAATCTACTAAAGAAGAACATTACCGTCGCATCGTGTATTGTATATTCCATTAATGGAGATTCACTTATATTTATATTTACATTCCCTTTAAGCTTTGTCAAATTACGTCTTATCTGAGCTGATATTAATGTTAAAAGTTGATTTTCTTTAAATTGTAACGTGACTAAGACTAGTTTTAATTATTTATTCTTGATTTTTGTAAAAAATTAGATGGTTGGTTAGTGTGTGATGGAAATAATAATACCCCTGACCTTACAGGTCGTGTTTTTCTAGCAGGTTAGAATTACTACTTTAAAAGAACTTTCATAATGTCTGATACGATGCTTTGGAAACTGACCTTGAGGAAACCGACCTAAAGTGCATCTGACCTAATCACTCCCCGTGATGACATCCTTTCAATTTTCCCTACTCCGAGGTTCCAAAGCTTTTCTCTTCTCTAATGTAGTTTCATAAAAACAAAATTTACGACTCAGAATTTTTTTTTAACAGGCTATAACTATAGTTCGGGAACAAATAATGAAATTGCAGTCATTGCCGAGCAGGTATTCACATAAATCACAAAAATTCACAAATATGTATAAAATGCATGGTAATATTAATATTTATATTTAATTATAAAATATCCCAAAATGTATTTTTCAAAAATTTATTTAGATATTTTTTTAGAGACAGAATTTTACTTCATTAGGATCGAATTTTAAAGTCGAATTTTTATTCTCATGGAAAAAAGATTAAAGATTTTTATGAAGTTTATCCCAAAATATATGTAACAAAAAAATCTCATTTAAAAATTTCTTTTACTCCGCAACGATATCTTAAAACTTAAATCTTCGGTTGAACTTGATGCTTTTTTATAAAATATATTTTTTAAAAATTAATACAGTGCAGATATATTAACATGAATAAGAAAATTATTTAAGTAGGGTCCGAATTTAATGAACTATCTACAGCCGGTTCAAACACTGAATCGCCGATTCTAATCCTTACTACTCTTTAACTTTGAATCGGTGATCCAAGATTTGAACCTGCAACCTTTCTCCAATTAGTCACAGGAGGGCTTAGATAGTGAATATTTAATTCCACAACATTTTTATTTTGTATTTAATTGAAAAGTTGTTTAATTTTTTATTTACATAAAGAAGTATGCTGCTCATAGTACCTTCAAAAAAGCAACCACGTCTGACAAATATGAGTTTTGTAAACATGAGCATGGAAGTTGTGAAAAAAACAATAAATTGAATGTTTCCGCTGAAGTCTTCGTTAAACCTAACCAGGTAAAAAATAACACTTTTCAGGGCATTTAGGGCTGGGTTTAGATAACTTATTATAATATATCATTTCTTTCTTCTATACAAACTCGTCTAATGTCTGCTGCTATGTTCCTTGTCTAAATAATGCACTTCGAGCTCACATTCTCAACTCCCTGGCCAGGAACAGCTGATTTCTTTCTTGCCGTTTTCTTTCTTTTTCAAAATCTTTAAAAATCTTCCAAAATCCACAATAAAACCGCGAGCTGCCGCCATAATTTTTTTAGCTAGCTATTGTTACTGTAGAGCTCGTAGCTTGAGAGAATTCATATTTTTTGCGTAATGTCCTCTTACACTAAAAAAATGTAGCAAAAAATAATAATTAAAAACTTTCATTTTTATTCTTTTATGTGCAGTTGATAGAATAAAGATTCTACATTTTTTAATCCAACAATTAAGGGAAAAAGAAAAAAGAAATATTTACATATATATAACGCAATAATATCTGTTTTTTTCGTTTCTCCGATCATAACTTATGAACCCCTGGACCGATTTGTCTCAAATTTGAGTTAGGAAACCACGGGAATGTTTATAGCTTGGTTCAAAATTTGTATGTTTAGTGGGTTGACCTTAAAAGAGAATAATCAAGTTCAAGGCAAAGCTGGGTTTCTAAGCTAGTACAATATTAATATAGATAGATTGATAGATTTTAGAACTTTACCATCTATTATATCTGTCTAATTCTTATTATTTTTAACGGTTCTTCTTATTTCAGAATGAACCAGTTTATCCTAAGCATTACAAAATTGTATGGATTATTAAAACAAAATAGAATTTAGGGAGTAAATAATTTTTTATTTCATATAACTCTTTCTGAAGCTACTCATAATGTAATAAACCATGTTCAATTCTTTTGTGTGATTTGGAAGCATTTTCAAACAGAAGATCTAGTTTATAAGTGCTCAGGAATAAATTATGTTATGTTGTTCGACGCATTTAAATGTATTGAAAATACATTCGCAACATTTTTTATGCTTAAATATTTGTTTAATCCCCACAAATAAGTGTCTCGTTCCATCTTTACCAAGTGTTCGCAAAAATGTTTTTGAAAAAATTTACTTTTTAAAAAATATATGTCCATAGATCAATTGGTGTTTCTTAGGAAATATTCGATATTGTTAATATCATATGGTAATTTAATTAATGTTAATTATTTAGATATAAGGGTTACCCGAAACTCTTCTAATATAAAGCGAATTAAGGTTGATAATGTTCCTTAATTAAACATGGAAGCATAAAATTATCAAAGCAGAAAAAAATCAATACAATCCTCTTTGAAGTCTCATTCTTTTTAGATAACCCTGTACATTCCACAATTATTATTAATGCCATAACAATTGAACTTTAAATATATTTTCCACAGTATATAAATTAGACATAGTTTGATCAACACCACCACACAGTCCCTTTAGGATCAAAAAAGTCAGAAAACTTGACTAGTTTTTTTCTAGAGATAATCTACACAGAAACTGAGATAATCTACACAGAAACTGAGTTAAACTACACAGAAACCATGAGTTAATCTACACATAAACTGAGATAATCTACACAGAAACTGAGATAATCTACAAAGAAACTGAGTTAAACTACACAGAAACCATGAGTTAATCTACACACAAACTGAGATAATCTACACATAAACTGAGATAATCTATACAGAAACTGGGATAATCCACACAGAAACAAAGTTAATCTACACAGAAACTGAGATTATCTAAACAGAAGCATCGTTAATCTACACAGAAACAGAGATAATCTAAACAGAAACAGAGTTAATCTACACAGAAACAGAGATAATCTACAAAGAAACTGAGTTAATCTACACAGAAACCATGAGTTGATTTAGACAGAAACTGAGATAATCTATACAGAAACTGAGATAATCTACAGAGAAACAGAGTTAATCTACACAGAAACTGAGTTGAATTACACATAACCTTAAAGTTTCCCGGCATACCAGTTTAGGAAATATTCTATTTTAGAAAAGGATGTCAACAGCAAGCACTGGTTTCTGTATATCCATTGTTATGTAATATGTTTAGTTTTCTAGCCTGGAGTAAACCTGATGATAAATGTATTTGTACACGGATACTTGATCCCACTACACAGATTAGTTATCTACCTTTCTATTCAACTATCTTAGAACTTGATCTATAAACTATATATTGTTTATTGTCTGTGTATAGTATGTACATATATTTCTGTGATATTGGTAAATATCAGTATAAACACAGGACAGATGTTCTTGTTTATCTAGTATTACTGTACTGCAGTCATAGGTTCTCAGAGGAGACAAACCTTGATTGAAAGGGTTAAGGTTTCCTCAGGAGAGTATGGGTTGGGTTAGGTCGGGTTAGATAGAGGTAAGGTGTGATTAAAATAGGACGGGTGCGTTAAAAATGGAGAAGGTAGGGTTATATAAGGTTTGATTTGGAGAAGAACGGATTGGGTTAGGTCGGGTTAGGTTTGGTTTAGGTTTGATTAGGCGAGGATGGGTTAGGTTAGGAGAGGTTAGGTTTGATTAAGGTTTGATTATGAGATGACGTGATGGGTCACACAGGGAAGATTAGGATGGGTCGGGTTTGATTAGGAGAGGACGGGTTAGGTTAGGAGAGGTTAGGTTTGATTAAGGTTTGATTATGAGATGACGTGATGGGTCACACAGGGAAGATTAGGATGGGTTGGGTTTGTTTAGCAGAGGACGGGCTGGGTAAGGGAAGGTTAGGGTTTGGTCGGGTTTGAATATCAGAGGGCTAGGGAGGTTAGATTGGGCGATTGTTTGATTATGAAAGAACGAATTGAATTAAGGGAGATTAGGCTGGGTTAAAGTTTGATTAGGGAAAGACAGGTTTGGTCATTTGAGGTTAGGTTGGATTGTAGTTTGATTAGCCGAGGACGAATTAGATTACAAGAGATAAGAATGAATAAAGTTTCATTTGGAGAGGACGGATTGGGTTAGGTATGAAAAAGATAGGTTCTGTTAAAAGAGATAGGGTTGGTTCGGAAAAGATAGATTTGCATGACCTTCCATGCGGACGAAGCTTAGAAGAACCCTTGGAGTTAGATGAATTCTAGAAACTTCAGATTAGATTAAAGACCATCAGTAGTGAGGGAGAATATTTTCTGAAAAAAAAATTAGGCGACATTTGAATCCACCAAAACTCTCCATTTCTCCAAAAATGAATTTTTCATAAGAACAAAAAAGGTATTATTTTTTTCTACAAAAAACTTCAAACCATGAATTTTTATATTTGCTCGCTTCCCTTCTCACAACTCTAAATTACTTCTGCAGCGTTGATTGGAGTTAGTATAATTTGCGGTGAAATTGTTGGTTCAGCTACTGCGAACTCCGGCTCAAAGATACCGACTTTATGCTGTAGTGCAGATTGTAGACGCGGCACATTCTCAGAGAATATTTTTCCACGCACGATCATAAAGAAAAACATTTTTACAGTGTAGACATTGAATTTTACCCTTAAAAACTCATAGTTTCTTTTCACGCGATAATTTGATCAGGAAAACAACGATTTAGGAACTAATCAAAATTATCCAGGTGTGTAAAGGTATGGAGGATAGGGTTTGTGTACATTTACAACAATCCCGGCCTTCTTGAAGTGCCCATGCAAATTCTGATCGTTACCGTCCAATGTCACTAAAATTTCCTGGCCGACTTAAGGGCAATTTCTACAGTACACATACAAACTATAGACGGGAAAACAGTAAATCAAATCAATCTTACTCTTTTAGAAAAATTAATTTGTTGTGAACACAAACCCTATCGGCAAGATCAAAGTGTTATGTAATCAAACTTCTTTAAACAAGAAAATGAATTGGTCAGTGTATGAATTGTACATTGTACATAAGTGTAAAGATAGAAGGTATGGGTAGGTTGAAAGATAAATAGATGGATAAGATGGGGCTTAAATTAGTCTTCATCACGAACCTTCAAGATTAAACTCAAACTCTTTTTAAATATAACTTTCATTTTCATTCTTGCCCTTACTCTTTCCGTTTATCTATCTATCTACATGAGAATCTTTTCGTTTATCTATCTATCTTCATGAGAATCTTTCCGTTTATCTTTCTATCTACATGAGAATCTTTCCGTTTATCTTTCTATCCACATGAGAATCTTTCCGTTTATCTATCTTTTATCATGAGAATCTTTCCATTTATCTATTTATCTACATGAGAATCTTTCCGTTTATCTATCTATCTACATGAGAATCTTTCCATTTATCTATCTATCTACATGAGAATCTTTCCATTTATCTATCTATCTACATGAGAATCTTTCCATTTATCTATCTATCTACATGAGAATCTTTCCGTTTATCTAGCTATCTATATGAGAATCTTTCTAAAATAAATTTTTCTTTCATATATCCATGTAGAGCACACAGAGTCTCATATTTTCTTATGTTTTCTCATTTTTTCTGGATAATATATTCCTACTTGGTTTTAAACATTTCTGATTTTTAGAATGCATTTTAATTGTTAACTAACATTTTTGAATTAAATTATTAAGAGTTACATGTACGATTAGTGATTAAAAAACGAATTAAAGTAAAGAAAAATGTATAGCAATACCCAAAACTTAGCTTTCAGTTCGTCCTGCAGTGATCTGCAGTACCTTGATCGATGAAATAGAGGGTTTTGGAAGAGAGTTTTTGCCTTTAACTAACATTTTCATCTTTGTAACCTAATGGTATAAAATGGAATATCAATGGTCTATACGACTTCGGGTTGCAAAAATAAAGGGATTAGAAAATTTGAGTTTGTGGCAAAGACTTAATTCCTTTTCTGAGAAAGTTTCTTGGTAAGTAGAAGACAACTGAGACTGTTAAAATCTGTGAAAACATGGGGTAGATTGAACGAGGAAATGATACTCAGAAATTTTGCAAATTTATATTTGCAATGTTTGTTTTAAATTGAGTTTAGAGGGGGATACCCTGTAATTTATTTCACAGCACATCCCTCAAACAAGGTGAGAAAAGTTTGAAATCGGTAGGAAATAAAGGGAGCTGTATAAAATAAAGGGAGCTGTATAAAAATGTATTTAAAATGTTAGATCTTTCGATCAAACAAATTATTCCTGATCTACAAAATGTATAAAAAAGTACGATTTCTAAATGTTTGGTTTGGAATTATAAGTAACGATTTGTGATGAAAGTGTACACATACGTACGTTTAAATCTTCAGTAAAGGAGTTTTCCATTTTTAAAAATTTCTTTAAAGGGAGTCTTAGCGAAAAGTGAAAGGGGTATACTCGATGGTGATTACTACTAATCTTTCTATCTGTTGCGTCTGAATTTATATGCGTTGTTTTTAACAATTTTCTCCTTATAGATGCTCACGCAACAGATAGAAGTAAGATTATTAGCAATCAATCACCATTGAATATATTCGACGTAAGCCTATACCCTCTTTCATTTTTTTGTGAACACTCCCTTTAAATACTAAAATTATCAATTCAAAATGGTATTATTGAAAGGTTAAATTTTTTGTACAATTGAATTTTTCTTAAAACCCTACATTTGACTACTGTTTAGTCTTTTAATTAGAAATGTCGCTAAAAAATATGTTATTTACCAACGCTGATTATTGATTGAACATTTTTTAGGGCGCATATTTACAGTTTAAACATTTGGAAATAAAAAATTGCAGATGCCATTTCTTATTTTTGTCGCTGTATCTGCTACATACATACAGTCGTCGTCGTAAATATCAATACAATGAAGACAACTTACTATTTTATTTTCTAACAGCATGGATACACATAATCATGGAAACAAAGTAAAGCTATAAAATAACAGTTTCTCTTTGTTTACTTGTAAACTTGTAATTCGAAAAAAGCTTGTTAAAGGGACTGTAAAGGAAAAATGAAAGGGGGTATAGGCTGAAAGCTAATCACTTTAGCTCTCGATCGCGACCCATAAACGTTATATCTGATGTTCCTATCTCGAGAAATTGATTTACAACTTTGTCAAATTTATACGAAAATTAATATATATACAATTTTGTATATAAGTAGTGGGTTTAAAAAGGTCAAATTCAGCAAATATGCAACCAATCTGAAAACGAAGATATCCCAGAGAAAGCTAATTGTAACTGAGGTTTACTTTAATTCTAATTTTATATTTGTTATTTCTATTTTTTATAGATTTAATTCATAATATTATTTCTACGTCCGTATTACTTGACCAGAAACTCCACCAATGGCAGTGCAATACCGTGGTCACGTAATGCAGACGGAGACACGTGACCAGTATACTGCTCTGCCATTGGTGATAATTCTGGTCACGTGATTTAAGTTTAAGATTTTCTAAATTTTACATATATGAACTTTCGTATAATTTTAACACAGTTTTATATCAATTTCTCGAGACAGGAACATAATATAAAACTTTCATGGGTCGCGATCAAGAGCTAAAGTGATTAGCTTCAGGCTATACCCCCTTTCATTTTTCCTTTACAGTCCCTTTAACAATCAAAGCTTTAAAAAAGTCGTCTTTATTGTATTGATATAAACGCCGACCGTTGTATGCTAAATTTGATGTATTCGATTTATTAATACCGCTGATATATTATTATCTATAGATATGGATCCGTTGTATTCAACTAATATACTCTCTAATCATAATTTCATCAATTCTTCACGATTAAATTCCTGGCATATCAATCAATCAATCTAACATATTACCGAGCTAGAAATCTGGGAAAGATGGTGTTTGTGTATTATGATATTCAAATTCCCGGATCCATTTTTTTCATTTACTTCGCATATTTCTTCTTTCTGATAAGCCATATTTATAATTTCATTCCTTAAGTTACAATCGCCAATGTTGCATTATGTACAAAGTTAAAAATATTGTTCAGTAAAAAAAGATTGCTCATCCTCAGTATAAAAGTTAAAAATAAAGGATTCATTTTATTATTTGAAACTGGTCCCTTTTCACAACAAGATAAAAGATGTGTCATGAAAAGGTCTATGTTTGAAACTGGTCCCTTTTCACAACAAGATAAAAGATGTGTCATGAAAAGGTCTATATTTGAAATTGGTCCCTTTTCACAACAAGATAAAAGATGTGTCATGCAAAGGTCTAAATTTGAAACTGGTCCCTTTTCACAACAAGATAAAAGATGTGTCATGAAAAGGTCAATATTTCTGTATGTCCCTCTCTTCTGTATAAAAGATTCCCCTGATTGAAGGAATCTGTATATTTATTTATCAAATTCAAACAGCTTTTTCATATTTATCTTTCTACCAGATTCAGGCCACTTTTTCACATTAGTCTTTCTACCAGATTCAGGCCACTTTTTCATGTTAATCTTTCTACCAGATTCAGGCCACTTTTTCATGTTAATCTTTCTACCAGATTCATGCCACTTTTTCATGTTATTCTTTCTACCAGATTCATGCCACTTTTTCATATTAATCTTTCTACCAGATTCAGGCCATTTTTTCATGTTATTCTTTCTACCAGATTCAGGCCACTTTTTCACATTAATCTTTCTACCAGATTCATGCCACTTTTTCACATTAACCTTTCTACCAGTTTCATGCCACTTTTTCACATTAATCTTTCTATAAGATTTAGGCCACTTTTTCACATTAATCTTTCTACCAGATTCAGGCCACTTTTTCACATTAGTCTTTCTACCAGATTCAGGCCACTTTTTCATATTAATCTTTCTACCAGATTCAGGCCACTTTTTCATATTAATCTTTCTACCAGATTCAGGCCACTTTTTCACATTAATCTTTATACCAGATTCAGGCCACTTTTTCACATTATTCTTTCTACCAGATTCATGCCACTTTTTCACATTAATCTTTCTAGCTGATTCAGGCCACTTTTTCATATTGATTTTTCTACCAGATTCAGGCCACTTTTTCACATTAATCTATCTACTAGATTCAGGCCACTTTTTCACATTACTCTTTCTACCAGATTCATGCCACTTTTTCACATTAATCTTTCTACCAGATTCATGCCACTTTTTCACATTACTCTTTCTACCAGATTCAGGCCACTTTTTCACATTAATCTTTCTACCAGATTCAGGCCACTTTTTCATATTCATCTTTCTACCAGATTCAGGCCACTTTTTCACGTTAATCTTTCTACCAGATTCAGGCTTTTTTCACATTCATCATTCTACAACGTCCTAACAAATCCATTACACTCAAAATAATAAGTGAAAATAAGGAGCTTACTTTAATCAAAATGAAAAATGGCAACCAAAAACTATTTTAAAACGATCTCGGCCATAACTTTCTTTTTGAAAATAGAGTTTGCGCATTTTTTCTGAAAATTAAATTTTCCTGGTCATGTTCTGTTGCGCGTATAAAGCCACTTTGTGCATACACAAGCAAAATTTTGGATAAAATGACTGCCCCAAAATTGCGATGAATAGTTACATACCCTTTTACTGAACAGATTTAAATTTCTCTGGAAAGTATAATAACGTAAAAAAATAATTATTAAAAAAAAATTTTGAAAACGCCTTTTATGGGCGCAGTACCTAACCCCTTATCTATCTATCAATCAATCTAATTGTTAGTAAACACGGTCCATGAAGTAGCATGGATGGGTTTAGATTTAATCAGAAGATATTAGTTTAAATTCTTTCACGACAAGAAGTCTGGGTGGTCCAGCTTAGTTTAACAATAATATTCATCAAGGAGGAGAAATAAAGAGTGTGTTCTAGAGAATATTTTGATGGGATCATCCACGCAATCCTTTAAGGGGCTGTAAGGGTAATTTAAGTTACCTTCTATGCAAAGATTCGCAACGGTACCCTTGAAACCTTTATCTGATAAAAAATGTGAAAGATATCGTCCTTTTTCTGACTCGAAAAGTGTTTATTTCTGTGAATTTTTCCATTGTTTGTTTGTTGGTGAAATCCGATCCAAAGTTTTGAAATTAATTGTAAGTTTTTACACTTCACATCTTGATTGGTTAATCATTTTCTATTTTATTTTTCGAAAAATCAAATTTTTAAGACATAAGCTTCCACAAATATAAAGATTAGAAAAATAGAGTTTCAAGCGAGAAATCAGTCTCCTATGAGTAAAAACAATTAAATGTGAGAACTGCAAACTAAATATCCACAATAAAACTTTCCATATTAAAAAGTATTTAAGAACCTATTTATATGCATAAAAGAGGTCACGTTTAATTTGCACTCCATACAGGAGCTGCTATATATCCTCCATGGACTAAATGTTAAACCAATGGTCTGAGAGTAAGCCGATATATAATTAGATTCAATTCTTTCATCATTAAATTAGAAAATTTAATGATTAACATTTTTATTTTTGTTCTATCATTTGAACTTAAAATATTATATTATTTATGATTAGCTGAAGTGCCCTGCGTTGCCCGTAGAATAAAAAAAAATTATGAACATTTTTTAAATTTTTTTAGTCTATGTTAATCCTGGGGTACTCCTAGTCTCCTGGGATACCCCTGGGTTCCCTCAAAAAATGTCAGCCCATTCGGTCCAGCCGTTTGGCCGGCTATAGGGAACAGATATATATATGTTTTGTTTTATTATATAGATTAGAAAACTCATTATTGTTTTCATTGTACTCACAAGTTCTAATTTCACTCATAAAATTATTTCTGCAGACAAAATCTTTAAATTAAACTTTTTAGTTTTAAAATTGGTTTTAATAGCGTTTAACTCACTCAATGAGAAAATATTTAAGTTAGATCTAATCTGTGAGTAAATTTAATACTTAATAAGTTTTATAATCTTAAATGTCTGGTACAGTTATGCACTTTCTAACGCTTAAGGGAAGTTTAGTAATTAAAAAATAAATAAGATTATTGTTTTTAAAATTTTTTTTTAAATGACCGTTCACTTATTCGGGTATTTTGGGAAAAGTAAAAAAGGCATCGAGCTATTCCATTATTCCACGGTATTATTTTACTTTATAGCGATAGTTGTGAAAAATCAGACTTCTGCGTCGAAATTAATTACGTTGCTGCAGCAGCTGCATCAGAAATAACACAGTTTCATAATTTATTCTCATGTCAGGGATTCTGAATAAACTTTGATATTTAAATTCATTATTGAATTCTAGCTCCACTGTGGACAATTCCTGCTAATTCAAATATGGTCACTTCAAGCTTCAATGTGATCAATTCCAGCTTCAATGTGATCAATTCTAGCTAGCTCAATTGTGATCCATTCTAGCTAGCTCAATTGTGATCCATTCCAGCTCCACTGTGTTCAATTACAGCTCCACTGTGATCAAACAAACTCCACATCAACTCCTATTAATTTTGAATCCTTTTTATTAAAACAAAATTGTAACCAAATTTTATAGTTGTAAAAATCGTAATTATCAAAGCAGTCGAGTCCACTTTAAAAAGCGCCCCTGTAAGCAAGGAACAAAAACTATGTACCATGTTTCTTTTCTCTCTTCTTATCTGTAAGTATCTTGAATTTAAATGGAATATGTTTGTATCAATTAGCCGCGGAGTCAAACCTGTTTTATTCATTTCAGTAGATTAGACATTTGTTCATTCAAATAAACTGTAACCTCAGAGTGATCCAAAAATACTGTCAAACAAACTTAAAATTAAATTAAAGCATAATGTGCTTAAAAATATTTGAATAAATAAAAAACAGATGTGCAAACTACGCTAAAAGTACTAAAATTCCCAGGTTTATTGTGACAGCTAAAGATAAGAATTTTCAATTTAATCCATTGGATATGTCGGCGTTAATCTCACTGCTGCTAAATCCTGAAAACCGTGCTTAATCAAGTATTTTTAACAGTATTTCGCACACCTTACACCTTACACAGACACTTTGAGTCATCATTTTGTATTCTATTCTCTCTCCGCTATTTTTCATGCTCCTACAATATCATTCTAAATTTTCTTCTACAGTCCTTATCCTCCTCATTCTCATTCTCCTGCTTTTGCTCTTTCTCTCTTTCCCCTGTTTCTCCTTTCCTTCTTCTCATTCTTCAACTACCTCTCATTCTCCTCCTCCCATTCCTGACTTTCCTTCTTCTCATTCTTCAACTACCTCTCATTCTCCTCCTCCCATTCCATTCCTTCTTCTCATTCTTCAACTACCTCTCATTCTCCTCCTCCCATTCCTGACTTTCCTTCTCATCATTCTTCTACTGTCTCAACCTCCTCAACTTCCTCTTCCTGACAATCCTACTTCTTATTCTTTAACCTTCAACCTTCCTAAGCTCCTTCTCCTCCCCTTTCTGACTATCCTTCTGCAATAAGCTCAAAACAAGAGATGAATGGTTGAGGGGAAAGGAATGGATTATAAAGGATATATCTATAAACCATTGAATAAGAAGAGCTAGAGTGCAGATGGAAGGATGAAAGATGATATCTCGTGATCACATGCTTAAGTGTTTGTTTGTTATTGTGTCTGAACCCTCGGGATAAAACATTCTTAATTAGACACGCCACTCATACATATACAATTCATTGCAGAATTAGATATGCTCAAAATATATTCATCAATAAATAAAAACATGTATTTTTCCAGAAATATTTCCTGGCTAATTTATTGAGACACGCTGTACTTAAGGTTTGTGTATTTAAAGTAGATAAATCAATGTTATCGAATACTAAGTAATCATTAGTAATCAGTTAGGCGTTGTTTCGTATCGTATCGTATCGTATCGTATCGTATCGTATCGTATCGTATCGTATCGTAGAGTAGAGTAGAGTAGAGTAGAGTAGAGTAGAGTAGAGTAGAGTAGAGTAGTGTAGAGTAGAGTAGTGTAGAGTAGAGTAGAGTAGAGAAGAGTAGAGTAGATAGAGTAGAGTAGAGTAGAGTAGAGTAGAGTAGAGTAGAGTAGAGTAGAGTAGAGTAGAGTAGAGTAGAGTAGATTCCCTTAAACCCTGAAAACAACTTTGATTTCCGTTTTATCAGAACATAAACTTTGAGTTGTGGAGTCATCAATGATTCACCTTTAAACAAATAACAATTTCTAAATCAAAATCAGAATTTCTTTAAATAAAGAAAATCCCAACCTAACATATTGTCGAGATTAAATCATTTGACTAAAATATTAAATAAATTGTGAAATATCTCCGGGTCTGGGATGAAACTAATGAGAATTCTGGTTTAATGAGCCTCCATTAACTAATTCACACTCAGTTTAAATTCTTAAACATCAGTTCTCCTTATATCTGCAGTAGAGTATACCCCTACCCTTCCCATCCCCGCTTCTTCCCATACAAAGTCCTTCCCATCCCGTACACAGTACTTCCTATCTAATAGACGGTCCTTCCAATCCTATCCCCGTCCTTTCCAATCCCATTCCATCCATTCTCCGTTCCTTCCCAGCCCCTCCCGTTCCTTCCCAACCCCTTCCAGTCCCTTTACATCCCCTCCCCGTTCCTTCCCAACCCCTTCCAGTCCCTTCACATCCCCTCCCCGTTCCTTCCCAACCCCTTCCAGTCCCTTCACATCCCCTCCCCGTTCCTTCCTATTTCATCCCCTCCCCGTTCCTTTCTGTCCCCTCCCCTCTCCTACCCGATTCATCCCATCCTATCCCTGTCCCTTCCCATTCCATCCCCTCCCCGTTCCTTTCTGTCCCCTCCCTTCCCCTCTCTTACCCTATTCATCCCATCTTTTCCCTGTCCCTTCCCATTGCATTCCAGTCCCTTCCCATCCCCTACCCTGATCCATCCCATGTCTGTCCCTTCACATCCCATCCCTGATGTCCCTTTCAATACCCTCCCGTCCCTTCTCATCCCCTTCCCGTTCCTTATCATTCCTGCTCTAAAAGGAATGCAATATGCATATCCTTCTTGTCCTCCCTCCTTCCTCCCATGACCCCCCCCCCCACTGCCTGTTCTCCCCCCGAGCCTAGTTTGTATATACATATTGTAAAATGTATACATTACAAGCTAACTATACACTACTGTATATATACTACCCCCGGGGACCAAGATCAAGAACACCGAAATCAAGATGAATTTACTTTTAGATATAAATTGCTAAATTATGAGTTCAGCAATTAATAATAACGTGTATTAGGTTACCATTACTTTTAATGAAAGATAACAGAGACAAATCCTTTTAACCTTTAAAGCATGTTTATTTAGATGTATATGGATGATCAATTTTTTAAAATAGATGCGCAGGGTAACTTTTCCCATTGCAAAATTTACCATAAGGAGTGAGCTCTAATCTAAATTTTTAGTTCAATATCTCTTAAAACTATGCATAAATGTAGACAAATTCTCCTAAATAATGTTTTCCTTGAATTTATTATGTCATTTTTGTTATTGTTTAGAAAAAAGAAATCCGTTGAAATAAAAAAAAAATTAAATTGACTGAGTTATGTCAAAAAAACCTTTAAAAAATTCTTTTCGCAAAAATACGCATTTCAAATGTTTTTTTTTGGCAATTTTCATGAATTACTCACACTTCATATGATATAGTGTAAATTGTAATGGAAAACTTAACCGCGCTCATCGTACGCGGCATTTTAAAGAATTATTAATCATTGGTGAACACCATATTTACTGCCCATATTAGTCATATTATACCACCTTTTATTCATTCATTCCCTTTCGAAAGTTTGCCAATGATGTTTTAGAAGTTAGTGAGGTTTAGAGAATTTACAAAATATGTATAGAATTTAACATTCTTAATTTTTTTCACTTAATTTTTGCTTTTTCTTAGTATCTTATTTGTAGACTTGTTCACGTTGTATTCGGATATTTAGGATCTATGTATATCCAGTATATTGGATTAATGAATGTATAGGACGGATATATGTATCCAGGTATGTAGGATCTATGTATATCCAGTATATAGGATTAATGAATGTATAGGACGGATATATGTATCCAGGTATGTAGGATCTATGTATATCTAGTTTACAGGATCAATGAATGAATAGGACGGATATATGTATCCAGGTATAGAAGATCTATATATATCTAGTACACAGGATTAATGAATGTATAGGACGGATATATGTATCCAGGTATGTAGGATCTATATATATCTAGTATATAGGATTAATGAATGTATAGGATGGATGTATGTATCCAGGTATATAGGATCTATATATATCCAGTATATAGGATTAAGGAATGTATAGGACGGATATATGTATCCAGGTATCTAGGATCTCTATATATATGTTTACAGGATTAATGAATGTACAGGACGGATATATGTATCCAGGTATCTAGGATCTATGTATATCTAGTATACAGGATTAATGAATATATAAGACGGATAAATGTATCCAGGTATGAAGGATCTATGTACATCTAGTATACAGGATTAATGAATGTATAGGACGGATATATGTATCCAGGTATGTAGGATCTATGTATATCTAGTATATAGAATTAATGAATGTATAGGACGGATAAATGTATCCAGGTATGTAGGATCTATGTATATCCAGTATACAGGATTAATCAATGTATAGGACGGATATATGTATCCAGGTATGTAGAATCTATATATAGGATTTATGAATGTATAGGACGAATATGTGTATCCAGGTATGTAGAATCTATATATAGGATTTATGAATGTATAGGATGGATATATGTATCCAGGTATGTAAGATCTATGTATATCCAGTATACAGGATTAATGAATGTATAGGACGGATAACCAGGTATCTAGGATCTATATATATCTAGTATACAGGATTAATGAATGTATAGGACGGATATATGTATCTGGATAAATGAAGTTACTGGAAGGTTCTCTATAGAATAAATCTGTTTATTATTGTAAATATATCACATCAACTACTCACCCTTAGGGGAATATTCTACATCTTCAGGCTACTAGAGAGAGGTTAAAGATGTTAAGGAGGTTAGGGAGGTTAATGAGGATAAAGATGTTATGGAGGTCAAAGAGACCTTGTATCCGCATTTTGTATTTTGTATCAAAGTCTGTGGCTTGTATCCCAAATTTGTATACCACACATGTATACATACAATGTACGTATCGCATATATTCGTTATTACTTATAACAGGAACATTACACAAATAGATATATGTGTATGTAAAATGTAAACTATCCCCTGGACTTGAAAGTATGTATAAAGATATATTTCTGTGAACGTGACTATATATGAATGAATCCAGGCCAATATGCTTGATTGGATAAAGGGTTGGGGAAATATTCCAAGGGAGAGGGGGGTATTAGGAGGTTAGAACACTGCAGAGAGGGGGCAGTGATTCTGCACGGATTAAAGGTATTTTCTAATTCTAAGAGACTTTTCAACTTAGAAGTGTCAGTAACAATAAACAGTAGTTCCTTTTAACTGTTCAACTTAGAAACTCTCTCTGTAACAATGAGACCAAGATCGAATATTTCCTGCAAATATTCATGAGTGGCTTCCTAAAAATGCAATAGAAGATTTTTTTTATTTAACTTAATTATAATAAGTGTGTGTGATGCTGTAAACTCATTATTGTGTAAGTATTTGTTTTGGAAAACATTCTTGTCTAGTCTTTGAACTGATCCACATAATTTTCCGGAAAACTAAGAAGTTGGTTGGATGAATATAAGGGCTCATTTCCTGATCCAATAGAAGAGAGTGTAAAGTGCCCTGATTAAGTAGAGTTGGACTGCTTCCAGTTTATAGATAAGGGTTCAGGGGCCTAGGCTATTATCAAAATTGGAGAAGGGTAGAAAAGAGGGGAGGGGTAAAAAACAGAGACCATTTTTGAAAAACATTAAAACCATAAAAGATATTTTTTACCAATTTCTCGACCAAATAGGGCTTGAATAATCATGCTTATATTTGTATATCAAACTAGCTTGGGAACCCAGCGCTGACCAGGTTGCTAAAAGTTATTCATGCCTTTTACTCGCACTTTAACGAGTTTACCGGTAAACTAAATTTTCGCTATTTAAGTCGACCAACTCACATGAGAATCTCAAAACCAAGCTAAGAACATTCAAGCGGGTCTCCCGAGTTCCCCAATCAATACTTGAGGCAAATTGGTCCAGGGGTTCCTGAGTTATGATCGGACAAACATACAACAGACAGGCAAACTGAGATTACAACTTTATATATATAGATACGGGAGTCAGGAAGTGGCAATTAATAGTAAATGAATACCCAACTTACTTTGGGAAAAAAAGCGATTAGAAATAGTAAAATCTATTTTTAAGTTTTTAAGAGTAAAGATGGGATTATAAGACATGGTGAGAAGGAATTTCTGCTAATCTCGGATCCTAAAGCTTGAGGAGCAACCTAAAGTTACAGGGGGAACCTGGAGCTGTAGAAAAACCAAGGAGTTACAGGAGAAACCTGGAGCTGTAGAAACCCCAGGAGTTGCAGGAGAAACCTGGAGCTACATGGAGCTAGATTTGAAACCTACAACTACAGGAAGAACTTAGACTAAGGCACCTTGAGCTACAAAAGTTACCTGGAGCTATAGGAGGAACCTAGAGCTAAAGGAGGAACCTTGAGCTAGAGTAGGAACCTTGAGCTAGAGGAGGAACCTTGATCTAGATGAGGAACCTAGAGCTAGAGGAAGAACCTTGAGCTAGAGGAGGAACCTTGAGCTAGAGGAGGAACCTAGAGCTAGTGGAGGAACCTTAAGCTAGAGGAGGAACCCTGAGCTAGAGGAGGAACCAAGAGCTAGAGGAGGAACCCTGAGCTAGAGAGGAACCTAGAGCTAGAGGAGGAACCTTGAGCTAGAGGAGGAACCTTGAGCTTTAGGAGAAACCCTGAGCTAGATGAGGAACTCAGACCTACCTAAAAAAAATCTTGAAACAAGGTACTTGGAGCACAATTATGGAGATTCAAAACAAATCATAACCATAAAAGAAATCTAGATCTACAGAAGGAACTTGGAGCGGCAGAATGATTATGTGGCTACAGAGGAACCTTTAGCACAAATGGAACCTTTACCCAAAACAGAAACCAAAACTGCCTAATCCCTGAACCAGTAGATGATACTAGTAATTATACCATCATCACATTTTCTAATGAATCAAATTATAGATAATCACCTTTTCTCTTGGATTACTTGGAACCAGAACTTGAAACAGAGCTAGAGCAAGAAGTAGAACTAAAACTAGAACTAGAACCTGAACCAGAGTTAGAGCTAGAACAAGATCAAGAACTAGGTAACTAGAACTAGAACTAGAACTAGAACTAGAACTAGAACTAGAACTAGAACTAGAACTAGAACTAGAACTAGAACTAGAACTAGAACTAGACCTAGAACTGAAACTAGATATAGAACTAGAAAGAACTGAAACTAGATATAGAACTAGAACTAGAACTGAAACTAGATATAGAACTAACTAGAACTCGAACTAGAATTATAACTACTTATAGACTTCTAAACCTAAAGATCTAGAGCTAGGATTATCAATGCTTGATTAAATTTATCCGGTGGAGCAGGATGGATCAAAGAGCTGCAAATTCTCTCTCATTGTAACACATAATTTGTATTATGGATAAGAAATATGAAATCATGAAGCATATGATTTAAACTGAAGTTTTACCCAAAATGTTTAGAGCTGCGGCTTCCTGAACACACACACAGGATAAACAAAAAATTTTCCTCTAAATATTAAAGGGATTGAGAAAAAATTTTCCTCTAAATATTAAAGGGATTTAGTCTTTGCCACAAACTCAAATTTTTTAATTCAAATATCTTTGCAACTTGCAAATAATTCGGAAACTCTAAAATTTTATATAAAATCAGGGACAAATTCATAACTGTCGTTAAAGTCCTCGACTGAACTATTTTCTTTACTAACATTAATGATGAAAATATGAAATAAAAAAATAAGTTTACAATTGTATTGTTGAAGAAGGAGGAGGAGGATACAGATATGAAATGAATCCATTAAAATATAGGTTTAATTCCATCCTGCGGAGAAGGCGGGGGGTTAATTGATACAGATTCTTTCAGGATTGGTTCAATATGTCAATGGATACATTTTATGTCTTCATTATAAATTGTTAATTTATTATCAGATTTATTCTGATCTTCTCTTGCATAAGGATAATTAAAATTGCCTTTGTTTATAAAAAATCCCCGAATGTTATCTTAGAATTTTATTGGTTTGATTTGTTGAACGCTTTATGGGAAATATTTTTCTAATTGTTATTTTACGAAGTGCAGTTTTATTCAAGCAATTAATTAACAGATTTCTTAATTTTGTAAATAAGGCCCACATAAAAATTCACAAATGGTGTCTTAAAATTTTAATGTTTTAATTTTTATAGCGCTTTATGAGAAATTATATATATATCTGTCGAATTGTTATTTTACCAAGTAAAAGTATTAGTTTCTTCCTCATGGAACAGACCCATGAAGTAAATAAAGTTTATTTAGAATCAGATCTTGAAATAAAGTTTCTGAGAATGAAATACTATCTTGAAAACAACGATTTTATTTCTAGAAAACAAATATAAATATAGGGCCCTGCTCTCAGGTTGGGACAGATACGGACCGAATCCTACTCCGGGGGTAGGAAAGATACCGAACAAACCTTACTCTAGGCTTACATTGCATACTAAACGAAACCTAGTTTGTGGTTAGGATGAATATTTACAAAACCTTTCTCCAAGTAATGTCGAACCCCCTACTCCGGAGATATGACATATACTGGCAAAGCCTATGTCGGGATTAGAACCCTACTCCGAGTTAGGACGGATAGTGGCCGAACCATAGCTCAAGACTATGAGAGAAACTGTCTCCAGAGTTCAAATAGATACTGACCACCAAGGTTTAACCCTAAATATCTGTGAAAAATGAAAACTGATGACAGAGAAAATTATAATTTGTAGCAAATTAATGAAATTATAGATCGAGGTTCGGTACAGACAGAGGAACAACCTAAAGTTNTAAATAGCAGGGAAATGGAGAGGGGGGTAACGGGGTAAAGGTAGTAACAAATGGAAGGGTAAGGGGAGAATAGGGTGAGAAACACTTTGGTTGAGATCAATGAGGCGAATCCTTGGTTTAGAGTTCAGGTTTTAAATAGTTACTAAAGGGGAAGGGTGGAGGTGGAGTGAGGGGAGGGGAGGGGGTCTAAAATAGTCACTGAAGCACCCCCCCTCCTGTTAGGTCTATGATTGGAAGGGTTGAAAGGATTATTTACTACAGTAGATATTTTGAATGGAACGTAATCCTAAATGAATCCTTGAATGGGATTCGAAGAGAAATAAAAGAATTAGTTAATCCATTGTCTCCTCTCATCATGATATTATATAATATAAAGATCTTTATTTTTATCTTTTCTAAGCACAAAGATATCCTTCCCAACATAGCACCAGGTTTCTGCAGAGAACATTTTCATAAAACAGTATTTTTTAACAGACGGAGCATTATGGGTTGATTAATGTTGTTAATAAAACTATTGTGATTTCTTGGATTACATTTAGGTTGAGGTTTTTCTAGGTTTAAAAATGTTTAAGTCTGATTATTTCTATATGTTTTCCTGCAGCAGAATGCGCAATATACTTTTGAAGAGAACTCACAATCGAAAATAATCATTTGTAAAATTATAACCATTGATAATGATAGCTAATTGAATCGTATATTGCGATCTTTGCATTGAAGGTCACTTGAAAGTACATGTACAGCCCCTTTAAGCATTTTTTCTTATATTACTACTAAACAATTGTACAAAATTAGTTATTTGATTTTATTTAGAATAAGTGATCGTGTACCATTAATCTATGACAAGGTGCAACATGTCAACATATATAATATGTGTTACCTTAGCAATTCAGTATTCTCTAATATCCAGCTATTTTAAATTCTTTCCTAATGTCCCCAGTGCAGTTAAACCGAGTTGGTATATTTAGGGAAGAAAATCCAGGCTTGGAATGTGGAATCATTTATCACAGATCTCACTTTTTGGGCTGAAAAAACTGAATTAAAACAGCACTTTAAAGTTAAGAAAAGGGATTAAATTTTCAGATGGGATAAAGGATAATTGAGCTAGGTTATAAGGAAGGAAGGTGGGAAGGAAACCTGATTCAGGTTGGAAGGTGGGGGAAAGGGGTGAGGAAGGATACCTGAACTAGGCTAAAAGGTGGGAGGAAGGTACCGACAATCTCCAAACATCCACTGTATTTTATTCAGCATTGTTTACAAACCCCTTTACAGAATCCAGATATTTTCATTTTAGGAGATTTTTAAATATCTAGGTTCAAGATAAAACAGCAACAGCAACTTTACTTACATCAATTCTGTACCCCTGTTTTTGAAGGAATTTAAACAATATGCTAAGGCAGAGTTTTGTTTTTCATCCTCCCAGAAACTGCAGTACAATTATTTTATAAAGAAAGAATTGGGTTCTTGATTTTTCATCCTTATCCAGGATTAGCTCATGTTAGATGTGTTGGGATATATCTAGGTTTAACTCAGAACAGATATGTTGGAGGTTATCTATTTTTAGCCACGGAGATATATGTTGGGATATATCTAGGTTTAGTTGCGGATAGATATTTTGGGTTATATTTAGGTTTAGTTAAGCAAAGATATGATGGGATATATCTAGGTTTAGCCACGGAGATATATGTTGGGACATATCTAGGTTTAGTTACGGAGAGATATGTTGGGATATATTTAGGTTTAGTTAAGAAAATATATGTTGAGATATATCTAGGTTTAATTAAGAATAGATATGTTGGGATATATCTAGGTTTAGTTTAAGATAGATATGTTGGGATATATCTAGATTTAGTTTAAGATAGATATGTTGGGATGTATCAAGGTTTATTTAAGAATAGATATGTTGGGATATATCTAGGTTTAGTTTAAGATAGATATGTTGGGATGTATCAAGGTTTATTTAAGAATAGATATGTTGGGATATATCTAGGTTTAGTTTAAGATAGATATGTTGGGATG
>NW_019396200.1:372945-383987 GCF_000591075.1 Eurytemora carolleeae
CAATATATAAGATATATGTTGGATAGTTGGATATCTTGTTGTAAGAGAAACAATCCTTCAAAATCAAACTTTTCCTTTTTTTCTTTTTATTCCCAGTACACTTATGTTTAGTTTATCATGTGCTGCGAGGTAAAAATAGACTTTGAAGTTCTCCTGTTAAATTTGCTACTGGAGCAGAGTTCAGGTTTAGATCAACAGAAAGAAAGAGTAAGGTATTATACAGGGTCCTTAACCTAGAATCTTTGGTAAAGTAAAGTTGAAATTATTAGATTACACAATAAAAGGAATTGAGTCATCTGAGAACTATGAATTCTGTTAGATCAAATAATTTAAGTTGAAAACATCAAAGGTTTACATTATCAAAGATATAGGGATTAGAAAATTTGTGCCAAAGACTCAATTCCTTTACACTGTTTTTTGTGACATATGAATCACTAAGGGCACTATGAGTCGGACAATAAAATTATAAATTTAGCTAACACAATCTAAAATATCAATTTAGCTAACACAATCTAAAATATAAAGGAATTGAGTCTTTGCCACAAACTCTGATTTTCTAATCACTATAACTTTGGAACCAAATGTTGTAGACCTTAGATATTTCAAACTATGAATAAGGGAGTTGGATATAATCGTTGAGTCAGAAAGAATTTACAACTTTGTAATGGAGGACTATTGGACGTTAACTACAGTCAAACCAGCAGGCATAGATATATCTTATATATTGGGTTTAATACAATACAATATATCCATACTATGCAATACAGTGGGTTCAATACAATACAATATATCCATACTATGCAATACATTGGGTTCAATACAATACAATATATCAATACAATACCATATATTGGGTTTAATACAATACAAAATATCCATGCTATGCAATAAATTGGGTTCAATACAGTACAATATATCTATACAGTACAATATATTGGGTTTAATACAAGACAATTTATCCATACTATCCAAAATTTTGTGTTCAATACAGAACAATATATAATATATATATATAGATATATACTTTATACTACATTACATTATATTGGGTTCAATTCAATACAATATATCTAACTTATGCAATATATTGGGTTCAATACAATACAATATATCCATACTATAAAATGTAATGGGTTGTATACAATACAATAATTTGTGTTCAATACAATCCAATAAGATATATCTATACTATATAATATATCGGGTGCCATACAATAAAATACAATATATCTGTCATAAATACAGAGACCCATAGTAATCTAGATAAATTTCATTATACATTGTTCGCAGATCTAAATGGGCTTATTAGTAAATACGTAAATCATGTATTGCGATTAACATAACCTAGATATGTTTATATATAACTCCGTCGAACCTGATAGTTTACAAGCTTGTGTTTGTGTTGACATCGATAGCTGACAAGATCATGTCCATTGGTTTGGCACTGATAGATTACAAGCTTGTGTCCCTGTTGACATTGATAGCTGACAAGATCATGCTCATTGGTTTGTTATTGATAGTTTACAAGCTAGTGTACGTGTTGACATGGATAGCTGACGAGATTGTGGCCATTGGTTTGTCATTGATAGTTTACAAGTTAGTGTCCGTGTTGACATCGATAGCTGACAAGATCATGCCCATTGGTCTGGCATTGATAGATCACAAGCTTGTGTTCATGTTGACATGGATAGCTGACGAGATCATGCCCATTGGTTTGGCACTGATAGTTTACAAGCTTGTGTCTGTGTTGACATTGATAGCTGACACGATTGTGCCCATTGGTTTGTTATTGATAGTTTACAAGCTTGTGTCCGTGTTGACATCAATAGCTGATAAGATCATGCCCATTGGATTGGCACTGATAGTTTACAAGCTTGTGTCCGTGTTGACATCGACAGCTGACAAGATAATACCAATAGGTTTAGAACTGATAGTTTACAAGCTTGTGTCCATGTTGACATTGATAGCTGACAAGATTGTGCCCATTGGTTTGTTATTGATAGTTTAAAAGCTTGTTTCCGGGTTTTGACATTGGTAGTAAAGTGAAACTGAGTGGTACCTGGATAGATACGGGTTTGAGAAACCCTTATGGAGTAGTACATTAACTACATATAGAATATCTATACTTTACAATATATTGGGTTTAATACAATGTAATGTATCTATATCAATATATTCAACCATTTTATAACTGGAGATTTTCATTCCGATCCATTAATACGTTTACATCGGATGCATGTCTCAGAAAAGAGACGATATACAGTGATAAACACGGAGAAAATATTCAAGTTTCGGCGGATGAATACAAATTTAACAATTTCGGCAGTCCTTTATCATGATAGGTTTTGATGAATGAGATATCTAGCTGTTTATCCGTCTAGCTGTCTTTCTGTTTATATATCTAGCTATTTATCCTTCTAGCAGTCTAGCTGTTTATATATTTAGCTGTTTATCCGTCTAGCTGTCTAGCTGTTTATCTGCTTGGCTGTCTAGCTGTATAATTGTCTACCAGTCTAGCTGTTGATTTGTTGATCGGACTTACAGTCATGCTAGTTGTCTGCTGTCTAGTTGTTTTATTGCTTATCTGTCTTGCTAGTTATCGGTTTAGCTGTCTAGATTTTTATAGGTCCAGTTTTCTAGCTGTTTCTAGTTTATCTGTTTTTTCGGCCTAATTGACTAGTTATTTTGCTTTTATCTTTTGAAGTGTTCATCTGTTTATTCGTGTACAAGTCTTGATGTTTATCTGTTTATTCGTGTACAAGTCTTGATGTTTATCTATTTATCCTTCTAGCTGTCTGCCTGTTAAGGTGCTTATGTGTCTAGCGGTTTCTCTGTCTAACTATCTGTCTAGCTGTTTCTCTGTCCAGCTATTGATCTGTCTAGCTGTTTACCTATCAAGTTGTCTAGTTATTTGTTTACCTGTCTAACCGTTTATCTGTCTAACTATCTTTACAGCTGTTTATTTGTATAGCTGTTTACCTGTCTAGCTGTTAATCTGTCCAGCTATTGATCTGTCTAGATGTTTACCTATATAGGTGTCTAGCTATTTGTTTATCCGTCTAACTGTTCATCTGTTTATCTGTACAGCTGTTTATCTGCATAGCTGTTTATCTGTAAATCTGTCTTGCTATTTATCTGTCTGGCGTCTAGATAGTTTTTTATCTGTCTAATTGCTTATTTGTCTAGCTGTTTATCTGTCTAGCTGTTTATCTGTCTAGCTGTTTGTCTGTCTAGCTTTTAAACGGTTTATCTATTCTGCTTTGTAGCTGTAGAAGTTGAATATACATGTATTGCTGTATATCTAAATGTTATTATTTTATTATCTATATGTCTAAACACCTAACTTTATTGAAATAAATTCTTGTATTTATCTGTCTATTAAATGTCTATTTTATGTCTATTAGCTGTCTGTTAGCTGTCTATTAATCCAGCATTAACCCTGTCTGCTCCAGCTGTTAATGTATCACTAAAAGATAATTATTTATAGATTTATATCTGTTTATTCTGGTTGATTAGAGGCTACAGGATATATGGTATTAATATTCTCATCTACTATTTAATTATCTATAAAATAAAAACTGTTTCAACCACCTGGAAATATCTTATTCTACCCCCCCCCCCCTCTCCCCTAGACCTCAAAAAATGTGTTTAACGGTTAATTGAACTTCTTAAAATTCATAAAAGCTTTTCAAGAAATATCTATAAGAATATATTTGAATATGCATTTCTTTACATATTTTTCTTCTTAATTTCCTCCTGATCCTTCAGCTGTTTATTTCTCTTTCTACATTCTACATCTACTTCTTATTCCACTCTTCCTCCTTTACCTTCTTCCTTTTCTTCTCTCTTTTCTCCTTCTTCTCCTTTTTATCCTACTTCTCGTATTTTTTCTTCTTTTTTCCTTTTCTCCTTCATTTTTCCTTTTCCTCCTTTTTCGTCTTTCTTCTCCTCTTTTCCCTCTTTCTTCTTTTTATTTTTTCCTTCTCATCTTCTTACCCTCTAATTTCTCTTCTTTCTCCTACTTCTTCTCTTTTTCTTCTTTTTTCCTCCTTTTTTCCTCCTTTTTTCCTTCCCCTCCTCTTACCCATTTTCTTCCTCCTTCTTCTCTTTAATTACTATTCTCTATCTTCTCCTTCTCTTTATTTACTATTCTCTATCTTCTCCTTCTCTTTATTTACTATTCTCTATCTTCTCCTTCTCTTTATTTTCTTTAACCTCATTTCAATTTATTCCCTTAAATCTAAATTTGTTTGTTTGTTAAGAATGCTGAATCCTGGTTTAGGATGCGGATATATTAGGCTAACATTATAACTTTACGACTTTAACAAAGATAGATATTTAGATAGATGGATATAAATATAAATCGATAGATAGATAGATAGAAAGTAAGATGTAAAGCTAATTGAGAATTCAGGGTTAATTTGAAATTATAACTTTCCGAAAGGTTGAATCTAAAATTATTTTGCTAATTTCTGCTTTTATGCAAATAAACTATTTTGCAGTAAGGTTCTTATTTTTTTTGTTGAAAATATTTTAAACTCAGGTTTCACCTTTACGTTACAGTAAATCCTCATTATGAAGAGTCAAGTGTCAAGAGTCAAGTTTTTTACAATTATTTTTTTTTGCGCTAATTAATAAAAAGATGATTCTATCCATGCATTGAGCAATAGCATCCACCCCACTCCGTTTAGATTTTCAGTCAAACGTGTTTCATATTTCAATTTTAAACTTTTAAGGATTATGAAAAGCAGATTAAAACAAAATGATATTTTTAACATGTGCAAAGTACAGCATGATTTAGCATTGTAAAAGGTTTTATTTCTCCTAGTAAATCTTGTATAAGGGACTGTTTCTCCTAGAATATCTTGCATATGGAGAAGGTTTTATAATGATATTGTTTGTCCTACTAAATCTTGTATATGGAGAAGGTTTTATAATGATATTGTTTGTCCTAAAAGATCTTGTATATGGAGAAGGTTTTATAATAATATTTTTTGTCCTACTAAATCTTGTATATGGAGAAGGATATTGTCCTACTAATTCTTGTATATGGAGAAGTTTTATAATGATATTATCCTACTAAATCTTGTATATGGAGAAGTTTTATAATGATATTATCCTACTAAATCTTGTATATGGAGAAGGTTTATAATGATATTGTCCTACTAAATCTTGTATATGGAGAAGGTTTTATAATAATAATGATATTGTCCTACTAAATCTTGTATATGGAGAAGGTTAACAATTAGTAAGATTATGGGCTGTGTAAAGTATTCAATGTAAACTATAAATCTTTCTTTACTTCTGCTTATCTTTGTATCTTCGGATATCTCTATCTATCTATCTATCTATCTATCTATCTATCTATCTATCTATCTATCTATCTATCTATCTATATAGCTGTCTATCTATTTATTTAATTAAGTTTTTCTTTGCTGAGACATATTCTAAATTCATTTGTTTTTATTTCCAAGATTAGATTTAATGAAATGGAATTTAAACAGCTTGATCTTTCCCTACTAGCATTATAGTATAAGTTCATTTAAGCACTGTAAGGCAGGAATTAAAACAATGTTATGTCTTATTTAAACTAAAAGCTCGAATTTAGATAAATTTAGTTTTATTACCGCCTTTTGACCAACATTACCGACCTATGATTCCCCCAACAGAGGGACTTTAAGTTACTTAACGTCCTTTGGGACAACTGAGTAAAATAACGACCCACTCTGCGAAATTTTCGTGAACAAATTCGCGCATTTGCATCTTAAAAGACGATAATATTGTGTACAACTATTTTTTCTGGAAATTAATAACTTAACTTAACCACGGGTTCCCGCGACTAACATTGGTCTTAAAGTAAAATTCCCTTAACTTTTCTTAAAGGGAGTGACCGGCAATGTATGGTGGTTCAACTGAGATTGCAGTAATTTGGAGAAATTTTTAAGGATTCAGTTGACACATATAAAACGTTTTAAATATATATAATTACTCAGTTTGGGCCCAAAGTTCAAAATCATCAATTTGGCTTGGTACGTTTTGAGAATCTTTTTTTTTATTATTAGATAACGAGGGCAAAAATACAGTAAAAACTCTATGGTAAACTAATTAGATGTTTAGGAAGATATTTCTCAAAAGAAATTTGTCAATAAATAAATAATTTCTACAAATTCTTCAAATGTTGTCTTTTCAATAAAAATTCCAGAAAATCTTCAAAAAATCTTTGTGAATAATGAGAAATTTCAGAAATTAATAACTGAATAAGAATCCTTATTTTCGATGATAAGAGTTAATTTTTATTTTATCAACCTGTTTCTAAACAAGTAATTAGTTTACTGTGGAATTTTTGTTACATTTTTTGTCGTCGTTATTTAATAATTAAAAAAACGATTCTCAAAAAGAACCCATTCAAATTGATGATTTTTAACGTCGACTTTGTGCTCAAAGTAATTATAGATCTTTAAAACGTTTTATATGTCTCAAATAAATCCTAAAAAATTTCTCTACAATACTACAATCTCAGTTCAACCACTATACATTGCCGGTCACTCCTTTTAAAGAAAATTTTACACAGGGTAGCAAACTCAAATAGCTTGGTAACATCAACAATATGTATCTATGTATATAATGTTGTAATCTCTGTTTGTTAGTTTTGTTTGTTTCCATGAAACCTTTGACCGATTTGCCTCAAATTTTGTAACTCCTTAAAATCACGGAAATGTTCTTAGTTTGCTTTAAACATTCTGGCATTAGTGGGTAGACTTTTATCGAGAGAGTTGTGTTTCCAGTCAAAGTTTGGTTCCCAAGCGATAAATATTTTCAACTTTTTTAGTTTAAATATATATTTTAATGTTTAAATATTTTTGCCAATATATCTGTCTCTTATGTGCCGAGAACTCATGAAATCCTTGGTTTTCTACAATTGAAGAATTATATTTATACATATTTATATATATTTATATATAAAGAATAAATCAACACTATTTTTCTCTTGAAAAAAACCGTGTATAGGTCAACTAAGATGTGTAGACTATCTTGAGCTAAAAATAAAACTGACTCAATGAAAGAAATGCATATTTCACTAATATTTATATCTGGAAACAGAATCTGGTAAAACTTACTTCAAAGTTTATCTTAACTCATTCCTGCAGAATAAATAGTCCGGAGAGGGTTAAAATTTCATTTCATGATTTATGAGCCGACATTCCGCATCTTCTAATACCTCATACACGGCCTGAAACCCGTAGATTTTGCACTCCGGAGATACTAGCTCAAACTTTTGCCTTTTTGCTGAAGAATTTACAAAAAAATTTTTTTATGAAATCTAAAAAATCAATATTGGAGAATATTCAAAGTTGTTAATAGCAGTTTAAGGTAAACTAAATACAGAGTGTGTTTTGTATCTTTAAATTTGTTTATTTAAAGATGCAAAACTGTCCCAGGTTTAAACACTACCCGGAGAAAGGTGGAAAATGTGCATTGCAGCCCAGGAGGCTGAAACAGATTTAGGGAATGAATGAAATAGTTGAAGTAGGTAAAAATATGTCATCTATGTGTGTCTTTTACAGCTTTCAGAGTGTTATAATTGCAGAAATAGGCAGATACATGTACATTGTACACATGTATGGATGTATGTCTTTATCTCGAGAAATGATACGAAGTCAAAAGTTTAAGATTAAAAAGAACTTGGAGAATTTAGAAATATTTATTGAGTGTTTTACTGATAAAGTTAAAATGCAGATGAGATGGGGAAAGAGGAGGAAACGAAATATAGATCGGATTGTAGAGGGGAAGGTGAAGCAAGTTAGGGAGGGGGAGGGGTAAAGGTTAAGGGTAAAGGTTGAGGGTAAAGGTTGAGGGTAAAGGTTGAGGGTAAAGGTTGAGGGTAAAGGTTGAGGGTAAAGGTTGAGGGTAAAGGTTGAGGGTAAAGGTTGAGGGTTAAGGTTGAGGGTAAAGGTTGAGGGTAAAGGTTGAGGGTAAAGGTTGAGGGTAAAGGTTGAGGGTAAAGGTTGAGGGTAAAGGTTGAGGGTAAAGGTTGAGGGTAAAGGTTGTAAAGGTTGAGGGTAAAGGTTGAGGGTAAAGGTTGAGGGTATAGTTTGTGGATAAAATTTGAGGGTAAAGGTTGAGAGTAAAGGTTGGTAAAAATGTGAGAGGGAAGAGGAAAGGAAGAGACCAGGAAGGGAAAGATGAGAGGGCACCCTCCAATAGGCATTGAGTGCGTTCTGCAGTAATTTGCAGTACACCGAAGATAAAATATAGTTTAGAAGAGTGAGGAAAGAGTAAAGAGTGAGGTTAAAAAGAGAACGGCGAGGGTTGAAGATGAGAGCGAAGGGGGAAGTGTGCAGATGGAAGGGGAAGGGAAGGAGAAAAATAAAGATGGAGGTTAGGAAGAAGGATAAAGATGTAAAGATGGAGGTTAGGAAGAAGGATAAAGATGTAAAGAAAGGAGGAGGAGGACAGAATAAAGATGTAAAGAAAGGAGAAGGAGGACAGGATAAAGATGGAGTGGAATGGGGAAGGAGTAAGAAGAAAGATGAGAGGGAAAGGGAAAAGTTAAAGATGTGAAGGAAGGGAGAAAACTAACACTGAGGGAGATGGGACAAAAGTAGAATTGAAGTATGGGGGGGGGTAAATATTAGTCAAATGAGGGGGGGGGGAGCTGTATTGAAATTAAAACTTAAAGTCAGGAGATAGTGACGCAACTAGGAAGTATTTTGAAAATATGACGTAAATTAACTAAATTTAAGAAAATATTGAAGCAAGAAAACTAAAAATAGTTGATTATGTTTGTGCTTAAGCTAATTCTAAGTAACGAAATAAAAGCATTCTTTTTAAGCATGAATAATTTATGCATAAAAATACCTATAATCGAGAAATAATATCTAAAAATGATAAAATATCTATATTTGAATATTTAAAGTATAATTGGTATATTGAGTAGGATCAGGCACATTATACCATTCTTTAAACATCTATTATTATAGATCAACCGTCTATCTATCTATCTATTTATCTATCTAGTTTAAGTCTCTATCTGTCCTTCTATCAACATGATTTTAAATGATCATTAGCAACTGCCCAGGGGTTGTTAAGTAACGGAAACATTTTTCTAAAATATAGAAACAAAAGAAGAAATGGGTTCAGCAAGCCAAACCATTACAATTATTCAATCCAGGTTTCAAGTTTCCAGGTTTCAAGTTTTCAGGTTTCAAGTTTCGGTTTCAAATAACTAGGAATCTAGTTTCTAGTTTCCAGTTTCCAGGTTTCTAGTTTCTAGTTTACAGGTTTCAGTTTTCAGTTTCTAGTTTCCAGTTTCTAGTTTTTAGTTTCCAGTTTACCAGTTTCATGGGTTTCCAGTTTCCAGGTTTCCAGTTTCCAGGTTTCCAGTTTCCATGTTACCAGTTTCCAGGTCTCCAGTTTCCAGGTTTCCAGTTTCCAGGTTTCTAGTTTCCTGGTTACCAGTTTCTAATTTCCAGTTTCCAATTTCCAGGTTTCCAGGTCTCCAGTTTCCAGGTTCCAGTTTCCAGATTTCCAGTTTCCAGGTTTCCAGTTTCCAGTTTCCAGTTTCAAGATTCCAGTTTCGTTTCCAGTTTCCAGGTTTCTCGTTTCTAGCTTCCAGTTTCCAGGTTTCTCGTTTCTAGTTTCCAGTTTCCAGTTTCCAGGTTTCCAGGTTCCAGGTTTCCAGTTCCAGGTTCCAGGTTTCCAGTTTCTGGTTTCTATTTGCCTGATCACCGTTTCTTTAATAGATGGATAGATGGATAGATGGATAGATGAAAGGATGGATAGATGGATGGATAGATGGATAGGTGAATAGATGAAAGGATAAATAGATGGAGAGATGAAAATTTTGGTGAATGAATTAATGTTTTAATGATTTTGATGAAAAAATGAAAAGTCTTGTAACTGAATTCGGGATGAATAGATGAATGAAGTTGTATAACTGAATCAAGGATAAATTTAAGAATGGTTCTGACTGAATCTAGGATGAATATATGAATGAAGCTATAACTGAATCTAGAATGAATAGATGAATAGTTCTATAACTGAATCTAGAATGAATAGATGAATAGTTCTATAACTGAATCTAGAATGAATAGATGAATAGTTCTATAACTGAATCTAGGATGAATAGATGAATAGTTCTATAACTGAATCTAGGATGAATAAAAACATACTTATCCATGTTTTGATTGTATTGAATGAATGAAAGTATATGGAAAACCCAGGATTAAACAGTGTAATCTCTGAAAGAGTTGAGAGATTGAACCCCCTCCCTCCTCTGTTTGGAATTCAATACCCCCCCCTTCATCCCTCTCCCCATCCATCTAGATAATCTGTATTTTAGTGTATTGTCATCAACCCAAATATTCTCTCAACTATATATACAAGCTCTAGTGTTGTATATCAACGTTAGGGTTTACCCAAACCAAACTAAAATTGCAAGAAAAAACAAAAGAGCAAAAGACTAATCGAAAATCTTTCTCATTTTTTTTGTATTGAAGTCCTGATTTGTATTATTCAAGGATGTAAATTGTAAAGAGGTCTTGTAGTTGTAAATACTTCCATTTATTGGAATACTTTTTCAAATCTGAACAGAAAATACAAAAATCTAGGAAAGGAGTGTTAGTAGGACAAGGAGGGTTAATAGGACAAGAAGGTAGAGGAGGACAAGGAAGATTTTTAGGACAATGAGGGTTAGTAGGATAAGGAGGGAAAATAGGACAATCAGGGTAAATAGGAAAAGAAGCGTAGGACATTGAGGGTCGATAGGACAAGGCGGATTGATAGCACAACAAGGTAGAATAGGAAAAGGAGGGTTGATAGGACAAAGTAAGAGAGTGGAACAAGAAGGGTTGAAAGGACAATAGTGTTTGATAGGAGGCAGAAGGTAGAATAAAGGAGAATATAAAAAGAAGAAAGAAAGATGGATAAGTTTCAGAAGATTAAAAACTTGGAGAGATGAATAATGGGACTGATTAAAAAGTATTGAATGTAACCTAGAGAAAGAATTAAATATATATATATATATAAATATAGAAACAAAA